>NW_008338715.1:1731492-1731793 GCF_000622305.1 Nannospalax galili | reverse complement strand
TACTTGTCAGGGGATAGGCTAATATAAAATAGTATTGAAAAATTAGTAAAAAACTAATTTTTTAGAATACTTGTCTGGGGATAGGCTAATACAAAATAGTATTGAAAAATTAGTAAAAAACTAATTTATCTTTTTACAATATTTGGAACAAAAGGATGACTTACACATTCTAAATAAAATGACATTAATTATGTCCTCTTCCAGATCCCCTACTCCACTAATGAAAAACTATGTCTATATGTTACCTTAAACTTCACCTGCTTCATACAGGCCTGACATGTTATAGCGGATTATCAGGGAA
>NW_008338715.1:1725610-1731480 GCF_000622305.1 Nannospalax galili | reverse complement strand
TCTCTCTCTCTCTCTCTCTCTCTCTCTCTCTCTCTCTCTCACACACACATTCTCTCTTTTTCCCTCTCTCTCGTTTTGAAATGATATGTACTGAGCTGATATATAAAATATTATTTAAGTTTCAAATAAAATATAATGTGAAAATGTAGAATATTTTGTTTTATTTGAAGTAAGGTTTCATCTTTACATAGAATGTATTTACAGATATATGCAAGTAGTAGAAAAACAAAATTTAAATTAAAACCATTTTTCTTCTCAGTATGATGAGAATACAGCAAATTTTCCTTATTTTCTGCTTTCATTTTTCTCATATTGTTACAATATTGTGTGTGCAAATATCTTCATGAATCAGCTCCTCTAAACTTTTGGAATTCACTTAAGATCAAAATGATGGGCAAAACGTGGTTTATTAACAACAGGCTTAAAATTATTTGATCATCACCATGTGTAGAAGACCATGATTCATATTTAATAGGATAGAAATTGCATAGAGCAACAGTTAAAACCATCTCATAAGGATAGCATAAAAGTCTTTCTGGGAGAAGAATGATAAATTTTCAGCCAACAAGAAACTTGTAAAGGTTATAAGACATTGTATGTGTCATGAAAAGTAATTTGTGATACAAAAGCCAAATAGGATAGTGAATATTGCAAGTTTTGGTCTATACATCATAAACTGCACAATAAAGTGAAATGTGTAACAGGAAAAAAGATGGTTCAGATAATACAAGTTATGCAAGCACAAGTTAGTGTCTCCAAAATATTTGGGGATGGATGGTAGCTACTTGAAATTCATGAAATACTGCTAGGTGGCTAAGCATAGCATCAACAAAATTTAAAATACAGCATTGCTGTCAACAAACATTGGCATTTAAAACTGTCCACATCATTTGTATAATTTAATGTTAAATTCCTATGTATGTTTGTAGGTAAGAGGTCACATTTACTCTAGGAATAAGGTTTTGACTTGTCTTTTTATTATGCTCTTAGGAGACTATGCATATTCAGTCTGTTATAAATCAAAGAAGAACCATATTCTTAAGAATTCTTTCTCATACTTCAGTGACTAAATAGATAATAATATTAGGAAAACTGAACAGTGCAACAGGCTCCATCAGACTCAGACTCCTGGATAAGCGTTATTCATGATTATAACTAATTATCAACTTTTGTTGAACATTCTTCTTTTTGACTTCCAAACAAATTATTAACTGTATCCAGATGTGATGAAATATAGTATAAGAAAGAAATTTTTTGTTAGTCGCTACATTTTGACCCTGTACGGACTAAGTTTTACTTTTACCAATAATTATCATTGTGATCTCTAGGAAACTATAAAATTTACCTGGAATACTGTTTTCTCTTGAGTATATAAAAGAAAGTCATTTATTTTCAGCTCATTAAATCAGGAAGTGAATAAATAAAATGTCCAAGAAAACAAAATAAAACGGTAAGTACCACGATACATAAGGAGAACAAATGCAATAAAATAGACATGCTTCTATGGGCAACATTCATGTATACACAGATGTTCAAAACACCTGTTCAGTCTTTCAGGTAATACCTGTCTCATTTATATATATATATATATTTGCAAATTACAAAGCTTTGCAGTGTATACCAAGTTGTTCAAATTGTGTGTGCGAGTCATCAAACCTTAATTGAATGGCACACTAGTAGAAAATGGGAAGTATGCCTACAAATGTAAGGCATTAAGATACAGTTAAAAAGATACTAGTTTGTTGCATAAAGAAGTCATATTTGGGTTTTGAACATTTTACAGTAAACTTCATAGATAGGTTGGACTTGGGCTTCACATTGAAAGGTCATGCATAACAGTTGTGCTGGATAGCTTTAGTGTCAACTTGACACACCTGGGTTGAGGGAGCCTCAATTGGGGAATTTCCTCTATTGAACTAGCCTGTGGCCATGTCTGAGGGGCATCTTCTTGATGAGTGATGTGGGAGGGCCCAGCCCACTTTGGGTGGTGCCACCCCTGGGCTGGTGAGCCTGTGTTGCATAAGAAAGCAGCCTGGGCAGGGGCCAGGAGAGCAAACCAGTAAGCAGCATTTCTCCATGGCCTGTGCTCCAGCTCCTGCCTCCACGATCCTGCCCTGAGTTCCTACCTTGGGCTCCCTGATGAACTGTGACCCGGAAGATGTAAGCTAAAGAAACCCTTTCCTCCCCAAGTTGGTAGTGGTCAGAGTATTCTGTCATAGCAATGAAGAAACAAACCAGAATGACAGTGTACCTCAAAATATAATCCCTTAAAGAAATTAACAATAAGCAGTAATAAATAGGCATTTGCTTCTGAACCTGCAATTTGAGAAGTACTCAACAGACATATTGTTTCACCTCAAATGACATTAATGTGAGTAGTTTAACTGAATAATTGACAGACTTCCTTTAAAATGACTCACTCACAGGACTTGAAAGATTCAATTACATGAAACAGAAATTAGAGTTTAGATCCCTGTCTTCCTAATGTCACAATTTTTCTGGATGATGTCTAGGTTCTTAGGGCAAGCATGGAAGGATAGCCACATGGATATTACAGACATTTTATGACACAGTTGTTGGAAATTACACATACTTTATCTACCATCATTAGTTTGCCAGAATTGAAGTAAAAAATAAATATGCCACCTCTCTATGGGAGGAGAATACCCATTCATGGTAAGAACAGACTGTTGAATGAGAATGTTTGAGACAATCTGAAAGAAAATTAACTAGCTAAAGAACAGAAATTGGAAATGATATTTTCAGCTCAGATATGAAGAGTAAGAACTATTACACAAACAAATTATTACGGGCAAAAGCATGAAAGAAGGCGTGCGCCAAAGAAAAATATTATCAATCAACAATTTTTTTAAAAAAAACTTTTTAGTTTTCATTCACATTCCATATCGTCACAGTTTTCTAGTGTAATTTTATATAGCAAATAAAAGTATAAAGAAATATATCATAAAATAAACTCTTACAGCAATCTTAACAGTAAATATATTTAATGAAATTTATTGTTTGTACTGTAACTTGATGAATATTTTGTTTTCTTTGAGAAAATCATGCAATGTATTTTGATCATATTCACCGAATTCCTCCCACTAACTATTTCCAGATGTACTGCCACCTCCCTATTCTCCCAACTTTGGGCTCTCTTTTTCTCTTTCTAAAAATTTAATAACCCATCAATTGCAATTTGTCCTGCCTATGTACTTCTAGATGTGGGGCATTCACTGCAGTGTGGGTCAACCTCCCAGAAGCCACACCCTTAGAGAACACTGACTCTACCCTAGAAGCTAAGGACCATCAAGAGCTCCTCATTTAAGGATTAGCAGAGCTCAGGAACCCTTTCCCATCACGTGTTAGATTGTTGACTTGAGTCTGCTGTGAATTTGGAGCTGCAATCTTGTCTTAGCTAGAAGATATGTTTTGTTTTGTTTTGTTTTGTTTTCTGTTCCTCTCTGAACTCTGGCTCTTACAAACTTTCTGTCCCCTCTTCCATAATGGCCCCTGAGCCTTCAGAAGAGGTTTGACATAGATTCCCCATAGTCAATTATGCTTTTCACTTTGAACAGTTGTGGGTTCTGCATTAACCACCATCCACTAGAGAAAGGAATAGATCTGACTAGTTGTAAGATCCGTAGTAATTTATGTACAGAGAGATATAAATTTAAATGGCAGTTTGACAGTGACCATTTAGCAAAATAATAATAGTAAGTTCACCCCCGGGTCCTGTGAGCTCCCTAGCCATGGGTCTCACCCAGATTTGCAGACCTTAAATCTAATCAGAATGTTGCGTGTTGTCTCAATATATGGGCATATCTTGTCATGCATGTTATTATTTCAGTTCACAGAATTCATAGATGAGTAAGACTGACGGTAGCATTTTCCCTCCACTACCTCCATAGCACCTCCAGGACTATGAGAACAATATGCAGGAAGTAAGCTGCATGGTCAGTATCAACTTCTTATTCTTCATATCCTGTGAACAATGTGTGCGGTGTCTTCAGAAATAGTTTAACGATCAAGTTCTGGTGGGCAACCAAAAGCAATGACAGTAGTCTACATTGTTTGGGGGGAGTTTCTGCTTCACCTCTGACAGTAAACTTGAGAAGTATTCCACACCTAACACAGGGCTTTTTGTTTGACAACCTATGGCTTCTGGGATGGCCACAGCCTCTTATGTGTAGATTTCCACAGTGGCTGAGCAATTTGCACTTCCACCAATATTCTCAGCAACATTTGTTAATCCTTTTGGAGTTTATTTGTGTGCGTGGTGAGAGAGAAGGGTCATGTCAATGCTTCTACATTTAGATATTCATTTTTCCCACCATGATTCATTAAAGGTAGTGTCTTTTTTCCAATGCAATTCAGTCATCTTTGTCAAAAATTCAGTGGTCTAGGGGCTAGAGACATGGCTTAGCTGTTAACATTGTTTTGCAGCTGGCTTTGGTGGCACAACCCTTAAATCCCAGCACTCTTGGGAAGCTGAGGAAGACAGAGCTCTGTGAAATTGGGCTAGCCTTCTCTACATAGTGAGTTCCAGATCAGCTGGGACTACATGGAGACCCTGTCTCAAAAAAGTTCTTCCAAAGACCTTGGTTCACATCCCAGCACTCACCATCTAATCTCTAGTTTCAGGAGAGCCAATTTCCTCTTCTGATCCCCTGTGAATAACAGCAATACACGTCATGCAGTACTCATGCATACATGTGTTCAAATCACTCATACACACAAATAAGTAAATAAATCTTTCAAAAAAATCATGTGTCTATAAGTGTGTGGACTTATGTCTCTGTTCTTGATTTTATTCCATTGATCAATAAGTATGTATTTATGCTACTGTTGTGATGATTTTACAACTACGGCACTGTAGTTTAACTTGAAATCAGGTACAGTCATACGTCTAGCAGTGCTCTCACCTTTCAAGATTGTTTAGGCCACTCCGTCTCTGTTCTCCTTTGTTCACCTAGAAGGGGCAGGAATTTCTCAAGTCATGAGCCAAACACCTAGTTTATGTCAGGTATTTGCTCACGATGACAAATAACTGTGACATTTGGCCCTCATTATCTATAAAGATTTTCTTATAATATGCACAACCTCCTATTATCCCTTTTATTGCAAATTTTAAAGGACAAACTGGCTTATACTGTAGTTCATACAACAATATTACTTATTGAGTGTTTTGGCTCAACATATTAATTCCCATTCATTCATGATACTTTTCTCCCTTTCAATTTCCCTATCGTGTTCTCTAATGCTACTCATTTCTCTCTTTGGTGAAAACTAGTATTTGAAAACCTACCATTATTAATTCTGTAAAGTTCTTTAGACCTATCATCAGCAGTTACTACATAAGATGCCACATTAAGATTATGCCTTAATAAAAACAGGCTCACGCTTAGCATATATTTTTAATCCAAGAGGGGATGCAAACTGCTTATAAACTGTTCCTTCAGAATTCTCTGGGAATTGTGCTTCAAAAAAAGGACTAAATCTTTCTTTCTTTTTTTAAAAAAAGTATGTGTATGCATGTATTGGCTGCGTGTATAAAAGTGCAATGCCCGCAGAGGTCAGAAAAAGTGTCAGATCCCCTGGAACTGGAATTACTGATGGTTGTTAGCCAAAACGTGGGGGCTGGGAATCAAACCCGTGTTCTCTGCAAAAGCAGCCAGTACTTTTAACCTCTGAGCCATCTCTCCAACCCCTTTCTGAAGTAAAAGTTTGAAGAATTCGTCTTATTCTGTTAGGTCCCTACTGATAACTATGGAATTAGAATACACACACACACACACACACACCCCACACACAAACTCAGACATTATAAATTTAATCCCTAATCCCTGTTATTTGCAACACAAAGGGGA
>NW_008338715.1:1721874-1725562 GCF_000622305.1 Nannospalax galili | reverse complement strand
CAGGGTCATCAGGGGTTAAAACTAAAACTGAGGAACTCAAGACCTGATAAGCCTTCTTACATTTTAAACAAGCTAAGATTTACTTTTTGTATACAAGGTCAAGTAAAAGTCATTGTCATTTGTCAGGAGCATGTCCACATTCTAAAAGTCATTACCGCACCCATTTTCAAAGTTAAATTAAATTCAGTAATTCACTAGTCAGATGTGGTTTTGATATTTGATTTAGTGGTTTATCTGTCCCATGAACGCATACTATGCTTATTATACATTTTAGTTCTTAAAAGAATCATCTTTGGTTTTAATTTTTCTAGTGAATATTTATAGTTTATATGCTTTCTTCATAATACCAATCATAGTTTTAGTTCAATGAACATAATAATTAAAACATCTATGATTTCTTTACCACCTGACCAATATATACTCAAGCATATTAATAATAAAGATGCATAATACACAGCAGACACTCAGAGTTTGTTTTCCCTAGATATAATGGATTATGAGGTGGGATCCTGAGAGTACCTTTTCCAGGTTCACAGATGTGATACACTGAGGAGCTTGGATAGCAACCTTAAATGTGAAGGTCTAATATTCTGAGATCCACTAATTTGTTTATTTGATGGAAAATTCTTTAAAATGTCTTTCTGACGTGTTTGAGATCTCACTGTATCCTGTCATGTTCTACAGCTTCATATTTATTTTCTTTAAATTATAAGTAAATATTTTGATGCTTTTGATCTGAAAATACTGTGAGCACATATGTTGCGTTTATTTCTATACATCAAGATAGTTCTACTTATAATCATGAGATTTTTGTCCCACATGGAGCTCTCATAACTTCACATCAAAAACTGATCTAATGGCTGGGTAATAATAACAAATTTACATCATAAGTATTTTCTCCTGGTAAAAACAAATTGCACATAACCATGTTTTATTGCTCATCCTCCTACAAGACACGTTAATTTTCTATTTATTCTTTTATGGAAGTAAGGTTCTAATATTTTTACCAGCTTAACAATATTTTAGTGATAGACTATTGATGAATCTTAAGTATTCTTAAAGTAATGTATCTGAATTGTTTTGAGACATGATCTTACTATGTTGTCCTGGGTGGCCTGAAACTCAGGATAAACCAGTCACAGCCTCACAGTTCTGGGAGGTACAACTACGTACCATCATGCAAGATTCCATTTAATTTGTATTTCCTCAGGGTAATTCAAAGTAATTATAAATGAATATAAAGGGGCCTGGGGGATAACTTAGCAGACAGGTAGGGTAGGGTGCTTCTCACTAAGCCTGATGACTTGAGTTTCATTCCCAGACCCATATGGTGGAAAGAAAGAACCAAATCCAAAATATTGTCATCTGTCCTTCACATGAACAATGACACATGTATGTACAGTCCCACTCCACATAACCAATGAATAAGTGTGCAAAAGTTAAGAATAGTTTGCTTCTTTTAAAAAGGAAATAAACTCATAGACTATAGCTAAACTCATAGACTATAGCTAAACATTTTTGTGTTAGAGACACTTGTAACTAAATTTTATTCTTTTCAATTCAAGCAGTAAAACCATTGAAATATTGACAAAACTTGTAATATATGGGTGAAACCCTAGAATTATAAGCAAGTAGTTTTTTCTTATGTAATTTTAAGATAAAAATTATTTGGGCCTGTATCTTTCCCTGTTAAAACTTTTCTTATCCCCATGACAGGCTTAATAAAGATGCAATGTTGCAATGCTGCCCTCTATTGGACCTAAACTGTAATATCCTTCTACTTAGCTTCCTTGAAAAATTGTTTTCTCCTGTTGAAGCTCATTAGCTTTTGCTAAATAAAATATTTCTCATTTCCAATTATTTTTACATGTAAACTGCCATATATTTGTATATTTGTATATAGATGTATATAGATGTTTACATTTGTAAATATTTGTTTCTATGAATACATTAAAAAGTTTTGTGAGGGTTTTAATCTATTTTTCCACTTTTCCATCATATCCTCTCTCCCAAAGTTGTCCTTTTTCCAGACCTATGTCATTTGTGCTTCTCAAAACTTCATAAAACTACTCCCCTCTGTCTATAACATTCGTACTGCGACCAGCCCACAACTTTCAGGCAGCTCTCTCTCCTACATAACATTTTTGATCTCCGATATTTGATAAGAGGTTAAATTAAAACATTATGTGGTGGGTTTTACTAAGCTTCTTTACAGTAGCTTCTATTTTCATGTCTTAGGTAGGTGTGAAGAAGTCAAGACAAATCTAAACATTTTACAATGCACTACAATCTAAAACTACAAGTTAAATTCATTTATATGAAGTAGAATATCTTTACATAAAACAATGGAAAGTATATTTAGAAAATAATGGAGACAGAGCTAGGGACTTGCATTTTCATACTTTAAGGAAGGAACATCACCACTGCATCAACTTATTAAGTTATGATGATTTTATCTGTATTAGTCTTAAGGACTCTTTTGTTTCGATTTTTGAAAGATCTCATTATGTAGCCCAGTGACGTATTTCACTGAAAGATTTCAGGGAACTTTCTGTGTCCGCCTATGAATACTGAGATTAGGGGTATGTACCACCACGCGTGGCTTCATTATGAACAGCAAGTATTTCAGTAAGCACAAACTGTCTAATTGCCAGATGTAATTTCTTTCTCCTTTTGAAATCGTTCCCCAAGTAATAAAACGAATCCATGAGGCATGTGAACAATGGATACATTTACCATCAGTTCAGGAAGGGTACACAAAGAAATAATAACAAAAAAGTCCACATATGATTTACAATTCTGTACAAGTAAAGATTGTACAGTCTTTTTAAATGAGAATATTCTACCTTACTGATATCTTCAGAGACCTAAATGCTTTGGTAAAAAATGCAGTATGTGCTCTTTCCTGGATGCCTGGGCCGACCTCTCAGCCAAGGGTCACCACTGCTTCCTGATCCCTTGCATCCAGACAGGCAGTTCCTTCCTGAGGTCCCCAGGAGCCCTCTGGGCCTGGTGCTGCCCTCACCTCCCTCTGCTTCCTTGAGCTGCACAACCCGCCAGGCTCTTTCCTGGACCCCAGGGCTGAACTTTCTTCCTGATCCTTTGCATACATACAAACCCAGTTCTTTTCTGCATTTCCCAGAAGCCCTTGGGGGCTCTTCCCGCCCCCATTTACCTTTGAATCTCTGGGTGGCACAGCCACCAGCTGCCCGAGGCCAGCATCTTTCCTGGGCCCTGCTCCCAGGCCAGTCCAACCCCCAAATTCCTGAGGCCAAAGTCTTTCCTGGAGGAATCCAGACCTCAGGAGAAAGCCTGAGAACATGTGATCCTCATCCTACTTGGGCCTCATGGGAACTCATGAAGACAAATGCAACCTGGCCACTCCATTATAAAATCAACAGAGAGACCCAGAAGCTTAGAAGAACCAGCTTTTCATACCCAAAAAGTAAACCACAAATGCACATAAAGTTTACAAAAAGAAGCATACCTAAACTTGAAGGCTTGAGTCTCACACAAGAATCAGAAAATACAAAAGAAATTCACATGTCAAAATCACAGAGAAAAAATAAAACAGAAAAACAAAATAACATACCCCTACCAAATACCAAGAGTCCTCTGGAGGAGTACAAGTAGAAACCCCTAGAGATAATGCAGGACATGGAACTCAAAAGAACAATGATGAATATGA
>NW_008338715.1:1705203-1716796 GCF_000622305.1 Nannospalax galili | reverse complement strand
GGGACTTCAATACCCCACTGTCTCCATTAGATAGGTCAACAGGGCAGAGAGTTAACAGAGAGACATCTGAATTAAACAATACCATATATCAAATGGACCTAACAGACATCTACTGAGTATTCCACCCAAGCACCAAAGGACATACTTTCTACTCAGCACCCCATGGAACCTTATCTAAAATTGATCATATACTGGGGCACAAAAGAAACCTCAACAAATACAAAAAGTTTGAAATAATTCCATGCATTCTGTCAGACCACAATGCAATAAAGCTTACAATCAACAACGGAAGAAGCCTTATTCAATTTATGAACACATGGTGATTAAACAACACACTCCTGAATGATGAATGGGTCAAAAGAGAAATTAAGAAAGAAATAAATGTATTCCTGGAATTAAATGAAAAGGACAATACAACACAACAAAACCTCTGGGACATGCTGAAAGCTGTCTGTAGAGGGAAGTTTATAGCTCTAAGTTCCTACATCAAAAAATGAGAAAGAACACAAATAAATGACTTAACATTGCAACTCAAGGCCCTTGAAAAGCAACAACAAATGAAACCCAAACCCAGCAGACAAGAAGTAACGAAAATCAGGGCAAAATTTAATGAGATAGAAACAAAGAAAACAATACATAGACCTATATAATGAAAATTTTAAATCTTTAAAGAAAGAGATTGAGGAAGACATCAGAAGGTGGAAGGACCTCCCATACTCATGAACAGGAAGAATTAATATTGTGAAAATGACCATCCTACCAAAAGCCATTTATATATTCAGTTCTATGCCAATCAATATTCCCATGATATTTTTCACAGAATTGGAAAAAAACCATCCTAAGATTCCTATAGAAGTGTAAAAGACTTCAGATAGCTAAAGCAACACTGAGCATTAAAAGCAATGCCGGGAGGGTTACTATATCAGATTTTAAGCTATATTACAGAGCTACAGTCATAAAAACATCATGGTACTGGCACAAAAATATACCCATATCAACAGAACAAAATTGAAGACCCAAATATGAATGCATGCAATTTCAGCCACCTGATATTTGACAAACAGGCCAAGAACATTCACTGGAGGAAAGACAGCATGTTCAGCAAATGGTGCTGGCAAAACTAGATCTCCACTTCCACTTCCGGAAGAATGAAACTAAACCCCTATCCTTCACCTTGCACAAAAGTCAATTCCAAATGGATCAAAAGTCTCAATGTAAACCCTGAAACTCTATAACTGTTAGAAGAAAACATTGGCAAAAACCTAAAAGATATAGGTATAGGAAAGGATTTTCTAACCCTGACATCAATTGCTCAAGAAACAAGGTCAAGCATTAACAAATGGGACCTCATTAAGCTAAAAAGCTTCTGTGCATCAAAGGAGGCAACCAGGGAAGTGAAGAGAAAACACACAGAATGGGAGAAAATCTTCACTAGAGATGCATCTGACAGAGGTTTAATAACCACAATATATAATGAACTCAAAAAACAGAGAATCAAGACAAGAAACAACTCAATGAAAAGATGAGCTAAGGAGCTCAACAGAGTTCTCAAAAGAAGTAAAGATGGCTATGAAACATCTTAAAAGATGTTCAACATCACTAACAATTAGGGAAATGCAAATTAAAACCACTTTAAGATTTCATCTTATCCAAGTCAGACTGGCTAAGATCAAGAGAACAAATGATATCAAATGTTGGAGAGGATGTGGGGAAAGGGGAACACTCATCCACTGCTGGTGGGGCTGCAAACTTGTTCAACCCCTATGGAAAGCATTGTGGAGAACTACAAATTAACCTACCATTTGACCCAATTTTACCACTC
The DNA here is from genome assembly GCF_000622305.1 of Nannospalax galili. Taxonomy (NCBI): domain Eukaryota; kingdom Metazoa; phylum Chordata; class Mammalia; order Rodentia; family Spalacidae; genus Nannospalax; species Nannospalax galili. The sequence continues at coordinate 1,714,974 of NW_008338715.1, read as the reverse complement.
CTTGGCATATACCCAAAGAACTCATCCAATTGCAGAGATAATTTTACATCCATATTTGTTGCTGATCTTTTCACAATAGCTAAGAGATGGAAGCAACCTAAGTGTCCCTCAATTAATGAGTAGATAATGAAAATGAGGTTCATTTATATGATGGAGTTTTACTTAGAAGTAAAGAAAGATGAAATCATGAAATTTGTAGTTAGATGGATGGAACTAGAATGTGTTATACTAAGTGAAGTAACACAGACTCACAAAAATAAAATGACATATGTTCTCCCTCATATGTGGATCCTAGAACAAAATACTGGTAAGTGAATATGCATCCAGACATAACTACAGGAACCAGGATAATGGAGAAGAAATAGGGAGGTAAAGGAAAAGAAAGAACCTGAAAGAGAAGAACAGTAGGAAACAGGCCTTAATAAGGGAGATATGGATAAAAATGGGTTAGTTTAAGGGAAGGGGGAGGGAAGGTTATACAAGGAACCTAGGGGATAAAGGGAAAGAAGGTGCTCAAGAGATGTAGGACCATAGGAGAAGGTATTATTAAGGGAGAAAAGGGGAAAAGGGGGGGCACCTTAATTAGGGAAACTATGATGGAAAGGTTAGACAATGCAAGAGATAAATAATGTCTAGCTAGTTTTAAAAACCAGAGGGAACATATTAGTCCAACAACCTACTGAGAAATTATACATAGCAGATCAAGAACTATATATCTAGGCAAGGGTTATCTGAGAACAACTGGTCTTTGCTCAAGGTTTATCTACATGGCACACAGTAATAAAGCTACCAGACTGGTGGAACTAACCTTCTTGGATGTTTAACAGACATACTTTGAGGCCTGCACTAATTTTGTCAGAGGGACATAAAGGACAGTTTTTGCTCCTTGGCATGACAGGTTGACCAGTTCCAGGGGACTATGAACATCTCCCAAAATATTCTGTAATTGTGGTGGGTCACCTGTTCTCTCGATCAAGGAGGCCAAGGAGACCCCACTAGATGGACTTGAACCAATGTCCAGTCTAAAAAGAGGAGGGTCAACACAGAGGAAACATATCCTCCATGCTTCCAAGTGAAGCCAGCCATGTTTAGGCAGAACCTTTGACTTATCTTCACTTAGTCAGAACTGGTAAAAGAAAGGAGCCAGGAGCTCCTCCCAAGCCCATGTGACCCTTGAGGAACAGATCCTCAAACGACCTTAAGAGTAAAAGTAAATTGGTTTATGTGGGCCAACTGTATGGCCTTAAACACCCAAAAGGAAAGTATTACCAAAGATTAAAGTGGCCAATATAATTTTTTAAGAGTTCATATGTATAGCTAAAGGCTATATAACAGGCAACAATGCCAGTCAGGTGATACCTTCTTTTGAGTTGTTGGCCAGGGTGGCCCAAGGGACTCCCAGCATAAAATTGGGAAAATAAACAGCAGACCCAAATGTTATCTAAAGGAATATTGACACTGATTACTTCTAGATGAGGAACAGCTGACCACCTAAAACAAAGACCTCAGGATAGGCTGACTAAATTCACCAGATGGACAAGTAGTGGGGCATGGTTGGAGTGCCAACAACACAGCAGACAGTAGCAGGGAATAACAGAGTATAATGGCTCTAATGTGGGAGGGAGTCTATGGGAGGGTGCCATCAGGGAAGTGGGTGACGCATGTGATGGCAGTGTTAGTAACAAAAGCAATGAGTCTTTCTGTAAGAAACAGTATATTTTAAAATGAAATTGAGATCTTTTTTAAAGTTTAAAACCTCATCAAATTTTATGTTTTACAGGGCTTATACTGTGTTCAATATTGTATTACTGTATTATTTCAACAGAGAACCTAATATTTTTATAGCCACTTTTGAAAGAGAAGTATCCTTGCTCTGGGGTACGTTACTGAATATGTTAAAGCTATAAAGAAATGCTTCTTCTAATCACATGGTTATTATATTTTTTTTAAATTAAAAAATAATATTTCTTCAAAGCATAAAAATTTGCTCCTTAATAATTAGTAGATGGGAAAAATATTACCATTGAAATCTACCTGATGACTTTATATACATGCTCAGATGCCAAGGAGCTCAGAAAGTAACCGACTGTGGCTAGTAATAATCAGATATCTAGAGATTAGGAAAGCATGTGCAAATATCTTAGTGTCAATTATATTAAAAATGAATTTTTCTGTATGAAAGTGTATATTTTAATAATGGAGATCTTTTTTAAAAGTTAAAACCTCATTTAATTTTTTGTCTTATAGGGTTTATACTGAGTACAATATTGTATAACTCTATTAATTCAACTGTAAACCTAAAAATTTATAGCCAATTTTGGAAGAGATCCATATTAGCTCTGGAAATTGTTATTGACTATGTCAGTGCTGTTGTAAGGAAATGCTTCTCTAATTATGTGGTTATTAAATAAATAATTTTAAAAAATACAAAATGTAAGCCAGGCCTGAAGTTGCATGCCTTTAATCCCAGCACTCAGGAGGCAGAGGCAGGCAGATATCTGAGAAAGCAAGACCAGCCTGGTCTATATAGAGAGTTCCAGGCTAGATGGGAAAATATATTCCATGAAATATTTATTTCAATTAATGCATTGTTATATTTCACTATTTCACTAATATGTTTATCATACTTATTTGTTTTTCTATGGTTTTTTTTTTGTCTTTTTTCTTGAGGCAGGGTCTCCCTGTAGCCCCAGCTGTCCTGCAACTCACTATGTAGAGCAGGCTGGCCTTGAAATCACAGAGATCTGCCTGCTTCTTCCTCCCAAGTGCTGGGATTAAAGGCATGTGCCACCACGCCTGGCTTCTATTTTTATGTTTTTATTGATGTTTAATAATATCAAAAGATATGTGGCCCAGCATTCATTGTATCATTGATTCTAATTTGGAAATATATATTAATATTATATATTAATGCTGTCAATATGTACATTCTCTTTGAGGTATTTTTTTTCTTACAGTATAAACATTGTTGGTATATAGTTTTGAGGGCTTTAGAAAAGACTGTATCATTGTGTAGTTCTACAAAAACATATTTGGCTGGTAAAATAGAGCTAAATTCTTTGCATCAATGTCAATGTGAAATAGTGACTATTCTGGCACTGTACCATTCAATATATAAGATGTTGTGTATATAGAGGTTCATTAAATTCATAAGTGAACTCATTTCATCTGCGCTCCTTAGGCCTTGACCCCTTCTTGCAGAGGCTACCAGAGACATGATGACTAGCTGGGGTGAGCTAGCCAAATTTTAAATAAAAACTTTAAATTTTGGATAAAGATACTGAGGAACACACAAGAGATGGAAAGAACGCCCATCCTCATGGGTTGGTAGAATTAGCATAGTGAAAATTATCATCCTACCAAAAGTAATTTGCAGATTCAATGGAATCCCAATCAAAATCCCTGTGACATTGTTTACGGAAATTAAAAAAATCTGAATATGAAAACAGAAAAGACCCTGAGAAGTGAAGGCAATACTGAACACAGAGAGCAATGCCAGTTGGATTAATATATGAAACCTCAATCTATATTACAGAGCCGTAGTCATAATAACAGCTTTGTACAAGGGAAACAACAGTGGAGTGAAGAGGAAGCCCACACAGGGGGAGAAAACCTTTACCAGCAGGACATCTGACAGAGAATTAGTCTTCAAAATATACGAAAAAAAAAAAAAAAACTCAAAAAACAAAGAAACAAGAAAACAAATGACCTAAATAAAAAAATAGACTGTAGATCTGAGCAGAGAGTTCTCAAAAGACAAAATGGCAATGGCTTAGAAACACCATAAAAAGCATTCAACAGCCTTATTAATTAGGGAAATGTGAAAAATCAAAACCACTTTAATATTTCCTTTATCCCCCATCAAATGCCTAAAGTCAAGAGAACAAATGATACCAATACTGGCATGGATGTGGGGAAAGGGAAACCCTCATCCACTGTGGTGGAGACTGTAAACTGGTGCAATCTGGTACTCTTATAAAACTAAAAATAAGTCTACCGTATGATCAGATTATGACACTCTTTGGCATATTCCCAATAAGTCATTGTCCTACAGATAAACTTGTACAACCTGTTTGTTGGTGCTCTTTTCACAAGAGCTAAGAAATTCAAACTACCTAAATTCCCTTCAACTGATTAATGGATAATGAATATGTGGTACTTTTACACAATACAGTTCTATTTCATGGTAAAGAAAATTTACATCATGAAAATTTCAGGTAAAAGGATGGAATTAGAAACTGTTAAACTAAGGTAACTAACACAGACTCAGAAAAACAAGGTATAAATATTCTTTCTCATTGGTGGACCTCAGTTCCAAATTCTTAGATATGAGTACATATCCGGATGTTACTGCAGGAGCTAGGAAAATGGAAGAGAATCATGGTGGTAAAGGGAAATAATGCTTGCTAGAAAGGGGGATAGTACAAGACAGGCGTTATCAAGAGGGAAATGGGAAAAGAGGGGTACACTAACTGGGGAAGAGGTAGGGAGGGTTATACAGGGAGAGTGACAGCTGAGATAAAGCTTAGAAAATATAAAAAATTAGAGGAATATGTCGGAGTCTAAATTCCTACTGAAAATACACATTATCTACATATATGTATATAATGTACTATATAGACAGTGCCAGGCAGGAGAACTTCCTTTTGAGTTGATCGTCAGGATAGTCCAAAAGACTCCCCAAATAACACAGACTCTTGCCACAGTCCTCAATTATATCCCTATGGCTATTCCTATGGCTGTTCCTATGGCTGAAGACAGGCCATAATTTTGTCGCAAGACTCAGAGCAATCAAGCTGTAACTGACCTGATAACCTCCTTCCTGAAGACTGTCACTCACGATATCAGAGATACTATGCAAGCTAACAAGGGAGAAAAACAATCAGTGTTCCTAACCAGCTGTAAACCCTAATAAACACATGGCTGGCCCAACAAAACTTTGCTATTCTTGCAATAGTGGTACTTTTATCTTGGGGATAATCAACAGCTATCTAATTGACACATCCCTGGACCAACATAATTTCTTACTGCATTCTAAATATGTATCCTTAAATTTACAGACAAGTGTACTGCTCAGCATTCATCAACGATGTTTCTTGCTGCAGTAGATGGAGACTAACACAGAGTCTAAAACTAGTCAAATGTATAGAATAATTTTCTGTGAGATGCTTAGCCTAAGTGACTCATTTCCAAAGCAACCTGTAGGAGTGTGTCCTTCAATTCTCACCAGAGACTTTGCAGAAAGCTGGGTCAGTTCCACGTATAAATTTACAGCAATGGTGACAGCATGCACAAGTCCTAAGCAAGCTCAAACTAGAAAAAATCCCAGCATAGCCATGTAGAAGTGGGTAAGAAATCCCAGCCCAACCTAAGGAACTTTTATCAACTGATGGCCGCTGGGAAGGGAAGAGACAAGATAGGACTCTTGCTAGTTAGAACAGGCTCTGGTAGATGAACTCATGCTGAGGAACATATGGGGATACAAATTTGACTTTATAGACCATACTGTATACATAGTGGAGTACACTGAACTGGGGGGAAAGCAGTGGAGGTATGTGTAGATTGGGGATGGGATCTAAACATATATCAAGTTATATTACATAAAATTTGCCAAAAATCAGTAAGTATAAAAAAAATCATAAGTGAAGAATTCATTTAATAGCCCAGTATACTCATGGTCACATAAGAATAATTCTCAAATCAAATTATCACAAATAAAGTACCATCTATATGCCACTCAAATATGGTCCTCATAATATTTCCAAATTATTTAAAATTATATGACAGATCTATAAGTAAAGTTTAGCAGGTAGAAACAAAGTGATCAAAAGATTTTGATACTGACTACAACTTGTATAAAATAAGTATTTCAGTGGCTTTTCTGGAAAATTACAATTGATAATTTCAAAACAATATTGTCTAATATTCAAAATGTAATAAAAATTTAAAGCCTTCTATAAAATAGATAAGTTATATTTTAAAGAAACAGTTATGTTTTGGTCAAAGAGAGAGAAGAGATCTTCAGGTGTGATACTCAGTGTGAAGACAACTGCCAGCTATTTCTCAGGGTGTTTCTTTAGTTGGTTTTCCTCCTGTCCACTATCCCCTTGAATCCTCTACTGAGTCCCCTGATTGGTACTTGTTTGTGCATGTGCCTCGGCAAGTGCCACTTTAGACTGCATAACCTATCAGGGAATTGTCCTTTGAGAAGACTGGTTCTGTCTCCCTCAACAGCCATTGGCTGCCTGTAGCTCTTCATCTACAAGTGTGATTTTTTTTGAAATTTCTCTGGTTCATAATGGCAGGTTAGTTGATGTTTTTCACTATGTAAGGTCTTATTTAGTCAATGATACTACTGAGTTCAGCATCCCTGTCATGTCTAGAATACACTATCGAGCAACAGCACCCTAGTCGTCTGGCACCTACAATCTACATTCTTTTGAAATGTTCTTTGAGCCTTAAAAATGAGTTTTATATACTAGATACAAATCATAAAATTGATAATTATCCAATCTCCAATACATGACAGCAGTAAAGGAGAGAAAAATTGAGAGTGCAAACTTCCAGAGACTAGGGGATGAGTGGTAATGAAATGTGAGACATATGCAAGTTTAAGTGAAGAGTGGAAAACTGCAAACAGAGGAAAAGCACTTGCTTGCAACAGTATTTCAACACTCAAAAGGCAAAGGTGCAGCTTAAACTGTTAAGAAATATATAAGATCTGGAGACACAACTCAGGTGTAGACTTTTCGTCTAGCATATGTGAAACTAAGTTCAATCCTCAGTTTCACTTTAAAGCAAGCAAGCAAGAAACCTCCCCACCAACCCTTTCCTTTTCCCTATTTCTTTTATCCACCATCATTCAAACCTTTCTATTCCTTGTGCTATACTGTCTCTACTCTCACTTCATATGTTTTCTTCTAACCTACTCCAGGTTCATCATTTGATTGGAGTAAAGATACATAAAATATTATTTATCATAAATTTAGTAACTTTTATGCTTGCTTGAATTTTTGTGAAACTGAGGATTGGACATGTAGCTTTACATATGTGAATTTTTTGGTGAGAATATAACTTAGTGATGCCACTATAGAAAATGGAGTTTCCTTTAAAAACTAGAAATCAAGCTTCCAGATTTATTTATGCAACTATTGAGAACATACCTGAAGAAATAAAAATAAAAATACAAAAAGGATACTTTTGGGGCTGAAGAACTGGCCGAGCAGTTAAGAGCACTGGCTGCTCTTGCAAAGGACCAGGATTTGATGCTCAGCACCCACATGGTGTGTTGGGAGACCTCTGTTATGCAAAAGTCGAAGCCCCTTCACACCGGACAGCTCATGCAGCTCGGGGAATGTGCCGCGGGCTCCTTTTCATAGCAAGGTGCTTTCTGGCATCTTTCCTGTCTCTCCCTTTGAAGTGGCCACCACAGATGCCTTGACATAAACATGGCCTTTGGCTCTATGCATACCATGCCTTCCTGTGTGTGGTTTTTACAGGTGGACAATAGTCTAGCAGAAACCCACTTCCACATGTAAATAGAATATCTCACAAAGTATCTAAAAGCTTTTACCACTACCCCCATGGTATATAAATATGCTAGTCTTCTCTTAATAGTCGGAGATCAGGTCAGAGACTGGGAGATTGGGTCCCAGAAAGCTGGATCAGCAGAGCGCTGGACAGCAAGGAGCAGAGATACAATAAAGCAGTAAACACAGACTAAGCCGTGCCTTGAGTCCTGTGTCTTACTACCGGCGACCTGATCTCACCGGAGAGCAGCACTCTCCGTTACCGACCCACGGATATCCCAGCTTTCGCCGCCTCTGTGCTTCTTCCCTGTGGAGTTCACTGGCCAGAACTCCGCAATCCTGAGGAAGGGCACAAGGGTGTAATAGAGGCGGGATCTCGACTAGATAATACTCTAGTAGCAGAAGAAGCTCTCCGCTCCAGAGAAGTGTGTAGCTATCAGCTACAGCCAGCATCAGAGAAGTCTTTACACCTGCCGTCTCCAGAGAGGCGCAGCCGGCCAGGCCCGCCAGCCGCTAGCTAGCCAGCGGGACCAGAACCACGGCGGGAGAGTGCACGTACACCTGACCCTGGGCCACATCCAGAGTGAGTGCGCCCGGGAGCCCAGGCGCGCTCCCCACATCGCCTGCAGCCAGACTCACGCAGGGATTAGCCAGGTGTGGCGGAGACCCCAGGGTGCCCGCACACACCACGCCGGGGGTCAAGTGACCCGCCCCATAATGGTGGTAAGTCCAATTCCAGGGGTATTTAATGCCTTCTTCTGACCTCCAATGGCATTGTGTGACACTGATGCAGTTTCGCACATGCAGGCAATACACTCAAAACATAAAATAAAAATAATAAGTAAAATATTTTTTAAAATACTTGTATACAAATGTACATTGTGAAGTTATTCACAAGAGTTGAGTGATGTATGTAAAATCATTTATACACATGTAATATTTATATATAATGTAACTGGGACCAGGAGATCAGGTCAGAGACTGGGACCAAGAGATCAGGTCAGAGACTGGGACCAGGAGATCAGGTCAGAGACTGGGAGATCAGGTCAGAGACGGGGTCCCGGAGATTGGGTCCCAGAAAACTGGATCAGCAGAGTGCTGGACAGCAAGGAGCAGAGATACAATAAAGCAGTAAACACAGACTAAGCCGTGCCTTGAGTCCTGTGTCTTACTACCGGCTACCTGATCTCACCGGAGAGCAGCACTCTCCGTTACCGACCCACGGATACCCCAGCTTTCTCCGCCTCTGTGCTTCTTCCCTGTGGAGTTCACTGGCCAGAACTCCGCAATCCTGAGGAAGGGCACAAGGATGTAATAGAGGCGGGATCTCGACTAGATAATACTTTAGTAGCAGAGAAAGCTCTCCGCTCCAGAGAAGTGTGTAGCTATCAGCTACAGCCAGCATCAGAGAAGTCTTCGCACCTGCCGTCTCCAGAGAGGCGCGGCCGGCCAGGCCCGCCAGCCACTAGCTAGCCTGGTAAATACCCTGGTATTTACATTTTAAATTTATATAACATTCTGGTATGTAATGGTTTCATTTAGCTATTACTTATTATAAAATAAAATATAACATAATTATGAGGAATTTGGGAATACTGATTAGCTTAAACCAACTTAACCCAGTGATACTTTACATTTTAAAGGTATCTTAATATGTAGCAGAATTACATTCAGAAAAAAAAAACCATGATCTTTTCTCTCAGTATTTTATTCTAGCTATCTAAAAAAAAATGGAATACCTGGTTGGGGAGAAGGGGAAAATACATTATTGGAAGTTGAATACGATAAAAAATTGTTTTATAACTACATGGAAACATAGTGAAATCAATTATTTTGTTCAATTAATATGTACTAATTAAAAAGAGAAAAATAAGCTGGGCGTGGTGGCACAACCTTTAATCCCAGCACTCAGGAGGCAGAGGCAGGCGGATCTTTGTGATTTCAAGGCCAGCCTGGTCTACATAGTGAATTCCAGGACAGCTGGGGCTAAAGGGATACCCTGTCTCAAAAAGACAAAAAACAAAACAAAACAAAAAAAGAGAGAAAAAAAATTAAATTGCATGTCAATTCACCAATGTAAGATATGTCAATGGCTTTGGATCATTAAAAACTAATAAAATGCTTCACAGTTTACAGAGGCATAAAGAGTATGAGATAAATATTTGGTATTTACATTTTAAATTTATATAACATTCTGGTATGTAATGGTTTCATTTAGCTATTACTTATTATAAAATAAAAT
>NW_008338715.1:1686016-1705121 GCF_000622305.1 Nannospalax galili | reverse complement strand
TATGAGGAATTTGGGAATACTGATTAGCTTAAACCAACTTAACCCAGTGATACTTTACATTTTAAAGGTATCTTAACAGAATTCAGAATTACATTCAGAAAATTATGAAATTAATAATGTTTAAATATAATTTAATATTTAACTCAAGGACTCATTCATAGTTTCTTCAAATTAAACATCAAATGTCATACTTTCTGTATGGTATTTTTCCTTTTTCTGTCTTGGGAAACATTAATCCTCTATTTCATTATACATTCTCAACTTTCAAAAATGTCATTCAACCTTTCTTTTGATAAATTTTAAATATATCTTATTAACTGACAAACATCAACATTTGGTGTTCTATGTTAATCTATGGGGAAAAAACAATTAGATTTGAATCCGAACTCCAGCATTTATTACTATCTCACTGTGGCATTAAGAAATTGGGTAGCTGATGTAAAAATACAGGATGTTTCAAACAATTGTGAGAATTAAGTTCCCATGTAATGGAAATAGAAATGTAGAAACTAAACAATTATTTCTTTACTAAAGCATACAAATCCATATTTGATCTGAATTTATTATAAAAATGTGGTTCAATTAGATATTCACATATTGTTCATGGCTAGTGTTGAGTAATATAAAATATTAAAAAGATTTCTAATCTGCTCATCAACTCCAGTGAATTCAGTAAAATATTTCAAAATAAATCTACAATTTATCTCAAATTTTTACTGATCTATTAAATATTAAATAAGGCTTGATTTATTATAAAGGGAAGGATATATGTATAAAATCTAATAGATTATTAATATTGAGTTGAGTTGTTCTGTGTCATAAACTGCTAATTCATCTGGAAATAACAAATTATTGAATTGAAAAGCATGCACACAGTATATATATATATATATGCTTTCAGATATAAACATAAGTCGAGCAAGCCATCACATGGGCTACAAAGATATTTCCAATTTAGTATATTAAAATATATAGTTCTGCTGTGCCATTAAGCACTCCCTAATATTACTGATGAAAAAGATAGGCATAAAAAGCTCAACGTTCATATGAAAGCACCAAAGCTTTAGTTTCATTTTACAGCACATGGACATAGCTTCCCAAAACCATTTTCAGAGGTTAGGTCTTTTCTAACATGTATATTTTAAGTGTCTTTGTTAAAATCAGGCCACTGCAATTGTGTAGATTTAAAACTGGGTCTTCTGGGGCTAGAGAGATACCTCAGCAGTTAAGAGCACTGACTGCTCTTGCAGAGGACCTGGGTTCAATTCCCAGAATCCACATGGTGGCTATGAACCATCCTTAACTCCAGTTCCTTATGACCTCTGCAGCATTGTACAACCACTCACATACACGCAGGCAATACACTCATACACATAAAATAAAAATAACAAATAAAATATTTTTAAAATATAAAATAAAACTGGGTCTTCATTGTGTTGCTTTCATTTCTGTGTGTTTTGTCAGTGTTGTGCTATTACTTTTATTATTATGGTTTTGTAGAATAAATGGAGATCCCATATGGTTACACCTCCAGTAATATTATTTTTCTCAGGATTCCTTTGATTATCTGTGTGTGTGTGTGTGTGTGTGTGTGTGTGTGTGTGTGTGTGCTTTCACATGAATTTTGAGGAATTTACTGACCTACACAAGCTGGTAGTTAACTTGGTGCTCTTCCTGTGTCTCCACTTCATGCCTGGCTTTACCACTCTTGTCAGTCGCAGAAGCCAGCAGTATCAGACCCTCACTGTGCCTGAACCCACCCAGCAGGTCTAAATGCCAAGGATGTGATAGCTGCCTGTGACCCCTGCCTTGACTTGTACCTCACAGTGGCAGCTGTCCTCCATGGCCAGATGTCTATGAAGACGTTGGATAAGTAGATGTTCAACCTGCAGAACAAGAACAGCAGACCAAGAGCTCACCATCTGCAACATCCCACCAGTAACCTCTAGATGGTAGTTACCTTCATTAGCGACAGCACTGGCATCCAGGTGAGCTCTTCAAGCAAATCCAGGACAGCTCTTTGAGCACATCTTTCAGCAGTTTAAGGCCATGTTCAGCATCAAAGCCTTCCTCCACTGGTACACAGGTAAGGACATGGATGAGATGGAGTTCACTGAATCTGAGAGCAACATGAATAGCCCCATCTCTCAGTACCAAGAGTACCAGAATGCCACCCCAGAAGAAGAAGAGTTCAGGGATGAGTGGGAAAAGGATGCCAAAGGCAGACCCCTGGGCCACCTCAGACTTCTCAGCTTTCTTCAAAGTCCCATACCTCCTTCATTTTCTTTCTGCTGCATCTGCCTTTTTTTTTTCTCTAGTTTTTGGGCATGAACAGTGCCTGGAATATAGCAGGCACTCAATAAAAACTTGTTTGTGGAATGCCTCTTTTTCTCTTCCCACTCTTACAGACCTAGATTTCTGTCATTCTGGGTTATCCTTTATTTTGTTCTGGTACTCGATTCTCAAAACTGTGCAGTTAATATTCTTTAAAAAGAAATTCCAAGCAACTGCATCTGCACCAGATCTCATTTAGATCCAGGCCAGTGTCGAAAACTCGGAAGTGACCACCATCCCAAGCCTAAGTAACAGGTGAGGGAGAGGTGTGCAGAGGATTGCTGGTACAAGTCACTAAGAAGAATGGGTGGTTTTTCCAGGCCTGGGCAGTTAGAAAAAGGGAAAACCACAAACATCTTTCATAATCAGCAGTTTCTAGGACTTTCCTCCTAACTCATCTCACCCTCAGGAGGGTAATTAACACCTTCATCTACACCAGCTGTCCTCAGAAAAGTCTGCCTTTGGAGGTGTCTACCCCACAGCTTTTGCTTCCTTTCCCCAAAAGGGTTGGAAGGGGCTTTGTCTCTCATTCCCCACAAACTTCTTTTTATTCCACTTGTTCTTTTTTCCAAAAGAATAGCAGCTCTGACTTGTGGGAATCTGTGTGTTGACACCTACATGTTTGGGTCACTATGAAGAGGACAGGCAACATCTTTCATTTTGCCTTTTGCCCCCATCTTGGTTTTGTATAGCCTATACTTTTTATTTTAATGTTTTGTTTTATTTGCTGCTTTTTTCATACTGAAAAAAATAACATTGCCTCAAGGGCCTAAAATAAAGAGCAATTGCAAATAAAAAAGTAATTTGAGGAGACAATTCTTGAAAGTCTCGATAATACTTTTCTAGAATCTGTTGATTATTAAAAATTCCACTGCCAACTTTGTGATACCTCCTTAGGAAATGTCGGGAAGGCGTCTCCAGAAGCCCCCAAAATAAGACAGCCTACTTCCATTCCTCTTGGTTGCTCTGCAGAACTAGATGATAAGACCCTAATCTTGAAGACACTATGCAGCTTGATTGCAGAATACAGAGAGTAAATTGGAACTGATTTGGAACTTACTGCATACTGACTAGCTTTCACACTGGAAGGTACTACACTGCTCCTGGGAGAGAAAAGTATCAGCAGTGTTCAGGTGTGAATTATATGAAGTACCAAGCAAGATACATCCACTGGAGCAATAGTGACACAGCTGTTATGATAACCGAACACTATCTGATTAGATTGGAGGCTCATTGCAGAGGAGTGAACCCATGTCTATTACTGTAAGAGACCCATACCTACAGATATCATAGACCCCATAGGGAAACAGTTTACTACTGTTTAGATATATTGACATAGTGTCAAACTGTCTTCTAAATATTTATGTACATCCTTAGACAAATATTACTCTCACCCTTAATCAGAGATGCCTCACATACCAGTGAATTTCAGAAAAGACAGACTTGTGATTACTGAACATGCTGAAAACAGGGTTGCAGAGATAGCTCAGCAGTTAAGAACATTGACTATTCTTGCAAAAGACCTGGGTTCAAATTTCAGCTAACAACTGTCTGTGACTCCAGTTCCGTGGAATTTGACAGCCTCTTCTGTCCTCCATAGGCATTGTTCTACATGGGTGCACTTACCTACATGCAGGCAAAAAATGTTTTTAATATAATGAAGCAAACAAGGCTCAACATATTCATCTCCTATTTTTATTTAGGTAATGAGAGTGCTTATATGAGGTCCAGTTTCCTAAATATTTTTCCTTCAAGTATAGACTATAAATAAAACTTTTGATTTTTACTCTCAAAATCTGATAATTTTGAATATTATAATCTAGGTTTCAATGTATATATTCTGAACATTTTTTGAAAAACTGCACCAGCCTAATGTAATTCGATATAAATGCATATATATATGATATTCATACACTGGGAAACACGAACAAACATAAAAAGTACATTAGTATATTTTTATTTTGCATTCATATTTGTGTGTGTGTGACAGGGTAGGCATGTGCCAGAGCTTCCATGTGAAGATCAGAGGATAACCTGTAGGAGTGACTTCTCTCTATCACATAAATCTCAGATATTCTACTCAGATCATCAGGTTTGGCATCAAGTTATTTTAGACTTGATGAAGCTTCTTTTCAGCCCATAACAATTTTTTTCAAACTGAATCCCCTAAAATCAGTTTACATAACAGAGAAAATTACTGCTTATTAGTTATAATGACTTTATAAGTTATTCTCTATGATTCCTGGTGAAATATATAGGAAAATATAAGAATGATTTTCCAGTGCATTATTCATGTGAATCACAGGAAATTTCATATTTTAATGTTTTTGCAGTTTCTACCTGAAGAGAAAGATGCATCCACACTTTACTCAAGAAAACTTTCTAATCTCTCCACAATTCCAGGATATTTTTAATATAAAACATTTTCATATTCCTTTCATTATGAGAATTATTGCACGCATGTTGTCAGAATACATGCAAGATTTTCTGATAATTTTCTGTTTATCCTAATTTTCCTAAGAGAATGTATTTTTTAACTTCAGCCACACATTGTATTTACGTTTGCTACTTACCTCACATAATTATAGTAGCTAAATTATCCAAGCATAAATAATCTCATTATACAATTATTTCAAAAAATTCAATCAAACTCTGGAGTCATGCTGTTTAAAAATGCACTTTATCTTACTGTAACAAGAAAAAAAAATACTGATTTCATGGTTAAAAACAATTATTTGATGGAAACAAATCCAGTCCTCAAAATTCCAGTCTAAGCAAGTGATAGTCCACATAAATGTTTGACAGCCGACTAACACATAAATTTGCATTTCCTGAGGATTCTATTCTTGTGAGATAAATTTGTAGACGTGCAGAAAATAGAAATCTATAAAATCGACGTGTTACTTATAGGTGAACAAGATATCTACTGTTAGAATCATTTGAAAGCAGGTTTCCTGATAGTGAAAAGCAGACTAGAGTGAAAGGTAGTCAGATAAGGTTCTATTTCATCCTTAAACTAAGCCTGATGAGGCTGGGATGATAGCTCAGCTGATGAAGTGCTTGATTTATAAGCTTTGGTTCTAGAGTGTATCTCTGGCATTACATAAAAGTTGGTGAGTGTGGCAGCTCATCTGTAATCTCAGCCTTCTAGAGGTGGAGACGGAATCCCTGGGGGCAAACTGGCTTCTTAGATTAGCTGAATCAGCTATAAGTGGGATCCAGTAAAACAACAGAGTTATCC
This sequence comes from Nannospalax galili, assembly GCF_000622305.1. Lineage (NCBI taxonomy): Eukaryota > Metazoa > Chordata > Mammalia > Rodentia > Spalacidae > Nannospalax > Nannospalax galili. The sequence continues at coordinate 1,699,546 of NW_008338715.1, read as the reverse complement.
CTTGGCCCTCACATGTATAGGCAGACATAAGCACCCACATAAGTCCAGACACATGTGACACATGTAAAAAATACATACATAAATAATAACAAAAATTATCAATAAGAAGAAGAGGAAAAGGAGGAGGAGGCAGTGGGGGAGGAAGAGGAGAAGGAAAAAGATTGCTGTCCCCTTAATATGATAACTCTCAATGAAAATCAACTTCTCTTTGCTTTTTGGTATGATTTTTTATTTTGTCTACACATTTAAGTGTAAACTGGTAAAGTAAGATGCCCGGAATTTGACCTCTGATTTAGAAACTAATTATACTCATATTATGTTCATATCTCAGTTTGAATCTAAAGTGAAATATACGAGAAAACATACTGTGAGTCTAGATAAGCAAAATGGCACTAATGATACTAATGATGGCTTGACTACTGCAAAAGATAAAGGGGAAAAAATGAAAAGTATAAAACTCATTTTCAAGAATGAAACAAAATTTTTAATAGATGCATGAATTCCAAACCACCTTGATATATGGCATCATTAAAGATAATGCACATGAATGCAAAACCACTTACTTCTAATCATTTTGGAAGCATGGTGATGGCCATTCTCTTAACCTGTGGGTTCCTAATGACATTCCTCTCACTTTTAAAATAATCATCAGCTGCATCCACAGACAATAACAATTGAAAGAAAGATAAGGACATTCCTCAGATAGTGGTGGCTAATTGAGGCATTCTACCATTAAATTCCTATTACTGTGCAATGGGGCTTTACAACCACCTAGAAGAAAATGACTCATGTTGGGATAATGAAATTGTACATTTCATAGCTCCACCAAATATTGATGCAATGAGTTTTGAAAATAAATATTCAACTAGTAACACAACTGGAAGAAGAGAAAGAAACTTACCAAGTAATAATAATAATAATAATAATAACTATATATATATATTTGGGTGGGGAGTCTTTCTGAGACAGGGTCTCTCTGTAGTCCCACCTGTCCTGGAACTCACAGTATAGATCAGGGTGGCCTTTAACTCACAGAGATCTGCCTGTCTCTGCCTCCCGAGTGCTGGGATTAAAGGCATGTGCCACCATGCCCGGCTCAGCAATAATATATTTTAAGATGAATATTGTATTACAATTTCTAAGAACTTCAAATCTTTATAAGAATTTGTATGACTGACTGACTCAAGTTGCCTAGAGAGAAACAGTAACAAAAAAATAACAGCACTTCAAACTTATATCTGAGTATGATTTTTAATCTAGAAAATGCAAACCTTGAAAGAACTACATACTAATTCTTGGATATTTGCCAAAACTTACATTTTTTTTCAAAAAATGAAAATATGACTAAGTTGAGTATATTGAGATACGGAGGTGATTCCAGGTTATGTGGTTCATCTTATGTATTCTCAACAGTGAATAGGAAAGATGGAGGATCACAGAAGATATAAGTGTGAAGCAGAAAGCAGAGTCATAGGAGGCCACAGCAGCAGATATCTGTAAATTAGAAAAGTTAAGGCTACAGAGAGAGAACCCTAGAAGAGGCGGAAGGAAGGAATCCCTGAACTTTCTTCTAAACTCCTGACATCGAGAGCCATAGGTTAATGCTTTTGTTGCTTTGGGATATAAGTTTATTGTAACTTTTCTTAGCAGCAATAGGAAAGAAGCATTAATCTGACAAGAAGATTTCAGAAATAAATAGCAACAGATTTCTGATTATATACACATACAAATATCTTCAAAACCTAGGATATTGCTGCAACGAGGTTATTTTGTACTTACTATCTAGAAATGGTAGTTCTTGATTATATGCTTATTATTATATGAAAAATCTTAATCACAGACTGATTTTTTTCCAAAAGAAAAGTGTAGTTTATGTTGCTACACTGAAAAGCGAGATAGTCCTGTCTTTATTAAAGGGAAAGAAAAAAATTTTGCAGTCTCAGAAATCTCTTTTCTGATAGTAGTGAATGTTTTTAGGAGGGGAATTCACAAAATGGACTAGAGGAGATGGAGAAACTTAATAAAGTGTATGTTATGTAAGGAAAAACAAAATGGGTACAAAAACAGTTGGGTGCAAACAGAATAAGGCAACTGTAATCACAAGCACAAACATATACACATAGTCCATTCTTCCCAACTTCTATAAATTAATCTTGAAAAACAACAAAGCTTCCTAAAAGTCAAGTTTCAAGGGTACTTTCTTTCCTTTCTGATTAAGCATACTTTATCTAGTTTGATAGTCAAAACTTTCTTCTAAAGATTAACTTTGCATCTTCCAAACTTTCGTAATTTTTACATTTATTTTTTATGTTCATTGGCAGATTATTGTCTAAATGCTGCCCTTCAATATTGGGTTATATTTTTTGTAGATTATTTCCTATATTGTCACTTGAAGTAATCAGTTCATTCCTACATAGTATCTGTGGTTCAAATCTCCCCTCAATAACTCAAAGATTTTCTAAAGGTAAGCCTAAACCTACTCTCAAGACTTAAAAACTTTAACTGCATACTTTTTAAAGATAACACTTTTATTAACTCTAAGAAATTGATACAGTGTATTTTAATCATGTCCACCTCCCTACCCCCATTTCCTCTCTGAAGTTCTAATTAAACTCATGAATATGTTTTTTTATTTCTTTTTTTATTTATCTAATTCATCATGTTAAAGGTATTTCCTAACATTTCCCTGTTTTCTTGTGTAAAATCCAATTAACCCTCAAAAAAGATTGTTTTGATATTAACTTTTCCTTTTAAATTGATTCTTCATTGCAAAGGCACAGTATGCTTTTGTTTTTTTATCCTATATTTTCTCTTTTCCAACATTCATTCTTGCACCATTCTGGAATGATCTGTTGCAATTTTCCCTATAACTACTCACCAAATTCTTTGGATATATTTGGTCTCTCAGTTGAACTGAGATTTCTGTTAAACAGTTTGATATCACAGTCTCTTGTAGAAGAAACATAATAATCTGTTATATAAGAGAAACCAAAAACTATTATGAGTACAGATGATCCCTCACTTACTCTGGTGCTATGACCATTTATGCCAAAGTTTAATTGAAACCATGATAATTCACCCAGTTACAAGGTAAGTTTTAAGTCCAGTTTTCCAGTGACATAGTTCTGACAGTCACAGACACCACTCCCACCTTTTCCCTCATCAGATGCCCCTTCCTCTTTATCATACTGTATTGCAGGGAACCCAAACCCAGCCTTGGATTTGCCAACTCTGTTAGCTCTTGAAAGTACCATTCAGGCACCAGATTTTGCTAGTATAGATCCTCGACTGAGGTGCCCAGAGAGGAGAACATGGCTGCCCCAAATTGTTATCATTCGTATGCAGTGGTCCTAGCAAACACATGACGTGTATGTTTTCAAGTCATGTAGTTACTGGGCCCATGTTCCATGTGGCCATGCTGATGGTCTGTTATACCACATACTTTTGATTTTCCATCTGTATGGGGTCCATGGAAGAGATGTCACAAAGTGCAAAGCTCAAACCTCAGAAAGTAAGTTGGACTCTTGTGATTTAGGAACTGTTTCATTTAGAAATAAATAATAAATAAATAAATAAATAATAAATAAATGTCCAGCAGTGTTTCTATGTAGTAGCTTTTCTAAAATTTCAAAAGATGATCTCTCAATGTTGACATGTTTTCTTTTTTTGTTTTGTTTTTTGAAATTATGTACCTCTAACTGGCCTGGTACTTACTTCAAACTCACAGCAATCATCCTGCCTCATCATCCCGAGTGCTAGAATTACTGGGGCATGTGTGGTGATTTAAATGAGTAATGTTCCCCATATTCTCAAGTATTTGAACACTTGGTCTCCATTTGGTGGTGCTGTTTGTGGAGGCCATGGAATCTTGAGGAAGTGTAGCCTTGCTGAGTAAGAAATTCACTGGGCCTGGGCTTTGAGACTGTAGAGCTTCACCCTTCTTCCAGTTAGCTCCCTCTGATTCATGTCTGGGGTTGAAGATGGGAGTTCTCAGCTTCCTGCTCTTGTTGCCACTCCTGTTCCTGTCGGCATGCCTGCTGCTGCTGCCGTGCCTCTCTGCCATCGCACACTTCCCCTTTGGAACCATATGCCCAAATAAACACTTCCTTCTATTAAAAAAACAATATAATAATAATTAATATTTGACTGACTCAAATGAACACAGTAAAAAGAAAATAGAACAAATGAAAGACAACCATACCATACAAAGTATCATATATCAAATTCAAATTCTAAAACAAAGTCAGATATTCTCAGGCTATATTACTTGCAAGTAGAGTTCATTATTTTCTAGATGAAATCCATGATTGAGTTTACTATCATATCTTTTTTAAGAAAAAAGGAATAAAGGGACTGTTCTTGTCCAGTCCTCTCTTCCCTGATAGAGTCACAGTAAGCAATATCAGGCTGAAATTCCTGTTATTTCCTGTCCTTACAAAGAGGATTTCAAAGAAAACTTCGCCCACTCCAGAGTCAATGCTTGTTTTCCTTTTGATGGCTTCCTTGTGCCATAGCAGACATTCCTTTTTAGAATAAAGGCACAGATGTTATAATAAAAAGAAGAATGCAGTCAGTAATTATTTGAACTCTTCAGTGGCGCTATTATACATATTAAACAAAAATAGGCAGAGTGTCTCCAATGAAAAGGACAGCATGAAATAATAGTAATGTTCCACTTACTGAAAATTCATTGGAGACACAGAGGTTTATTGCAGGCCTTAACAGGACCTAATCACAAGGAATTGAAACATTTAGTTGGATATTTCAAGATCTAGGTAGGATGTGTTTGAAATTTCTAATGACACATGATTTGAACAAAATGATATTCTAACTTGAAGTATAAGCATCACTGTGATTCCACAAAGACATGGATTTCAGTACAGGTACAAGCCTTTAAAGAGTGCTGACTCTCAAGTGTGAAATAGAGGTGATCCTTATGGCAGTTGATCTTTCTAGAATAATTTGCAATTATAATTTAGGTTGATATAAGATATTTCAATGTTTGATAATCATTTCTAGAATTATTGGTGTTAGATACTTGTTCTGTCTGTGATGGCATTCCTTTAGATATATAAATTTGAATGAAATTCTATTGATTACAAAATAGTAATATAATATCAATAGAAAGAACAGATCATCTGTTTTCTGTTCCTATGATGAGATAGGCAGTGACACAATATCCAATATAGATGCTCCAATTAACTCTCTTGATTTGTCTAAATTGGAAGCATGCTTTTGTTAATTTCTCTAAATTTTATCACTGCTATACAAATTATACTCCAAATTGTAAGTCTAATATTTGTATTGATTTCTGTTATTATAATTAAAATCATATTTCAGAAACTCAAATGTCTAGGATTAGCAGGTTTGAATAAACAACTGTAGTTGAATAAACAACTATTTTTCTATCAAATGCTTTTCTAAAGTACAGTTGAATAAACAAGTACTTTATTACTGCCTTAGGCAATTAATTTTGTAATCAGTCTGCCATTTCTCTATATCATAAGAAATCACACAGAAGAACGTATCATCTTTATAGGACACACATTTCTGAGAAATTCATTGGTGAAAATCAAAACTGCAGAATTTGCAGTGGCTACATATGATGATCAAGAAATCTCTTGATAATGCAAGTAATAAATCAAACTACAGTTTCATGTCTGCGTTGTTGGCATTGCAAAGATAATCACCACGTGGTGCTTTCCTTTTAGTTTCTGAGAAAGAATCATAGTTTGTCCAACACATATCCCCACAAGTAATTAAAAAGACAACAAGATACAGTGATAATTAAAATATCATCAAATGCATCCTTCCAAACAAACAGATGCCTGTGCCTCATTAAGGACTTTTGCAAAGAGTGTAAGAGGTCTTTGGATCATTATTGCAAATGCCAATGCAGGTTGAGTCAACATGTAAATGAGATTGCAAATCTCTGTAGGGCATTCAGAGCACTGATGCCCATCACAGGCTTAAATATTAAAGACGTATAAATAGAAACTGATGAACCTCATACACTGCTGGAAGTAATTTCAAGTCTTTTGCAAAAGAGATATAAAATTTCATTTGAGGAAGTTATCAGGCAGCTGAGCATAGTCAAAACTCATTGGCCTGCTCGGTCATAGAACTAGTAATAGCTTCTGAAATCATTTACTCTAAGAAGTTTTGCTTAATTCAAATGGTCCCAGATAGTTTCAAGGGCTCTAATGAGAATAAATTTCTATCTTCTATAAATTATCCCATCCGTATATTTTCCAAGTCCCTCCTTGTAATTTTAGAAGCAAATCACCAACTTGGAGTTTTCACATAGTGAGAAGCAGATCCAAGGGCTACTGAGAAAGTGCCCATTTATACGGCATTATTTCTGTAGTTAGATGTGATTCCTTAAATTAGCAAAAGGAGAGCAGTAGGAATTTCAGTAGTGGTGATCAGGGTAGGCTGAATCATAAATGATATTTAAATGACTTTCTTACAAATAATTCATGAATCTTAATAGTTGATTTAAAAAGGTTAACAATTGGGACTAATTACCTTAGAAGTAAAAATATGTCATTGTTAGAAATCCTTCAGTTGCAAAAGATAATACTAGACTTCAGTATATTGAACCAGAAAGCACTTAGTATATTGAACTGGAATTTATTGGAAATATAAGATGAAATATTTGATATGATATAATGAATCAAATAGAAAATAAGCTTCAAATTTTATTTGGCTTAAAAACAAAATATTTTTGGTAAATATTGTAATGCTTCTTCCCAGATGTTTATTCCTCGAAAGTGAAACTTTCATGTTTTCATGTTGAATTAACATATATGTTCATCAGCTGTATACACATCTGTGTAAAATATAAAAGGATTCATGAGTATATTCAAAACTGCATTAACCAATTTCCAGCATCTCTGCACTATGACACTTCATTAATGGAGCCAGAAGCTTATACAGTATCTTTCATACCTAATAAAAAAGAAAAACTTCAAATAAATTTTAGTCCATTGAATAGAACAAGAAAAAGAAAAAATACAAAGAGAGAAGAAATATATCCTGCTAATTTTGAATTAGACACTGTTATTATTCTTGGTCCATACTCTGATGGAAGAATTGAATGAAATTTACTCTTATCGGTTTCTTTAATGGTAATTTTTACCTCACATTCATTTTTGTTGGTAATAACCTATTTAAAGTAGTTAGTACTTGATTTAGCTTGTATTTACTCTCCAAAGTGATTGTACTCAAAGGTAGTGATGGTAGTCTTCCCAGAAAAGCACATTTCACTCAGAGTCTAAGCTTTAAGATAGTCTTCTGAAAAACAAAGACAAGCATTGTCTTCACAAAAAAAAAAAAATGTGTTGAAGATATACTGTTCATCTTTGTGATTATGTTAACTGTTAATACGACTATTATATGTAAGCATAGACTGTTTAGTTTGTATGTGTTGAAGTCCTGTTCCCTGTTGGAAATGCTATGCCAAGAGGTGCTGCGAACATTGGAGGTGGGACCTTGTCTGAGTGGTTCGTCACAGTAGGTGTAATTTTGAAAGTTCTATCTGGTCTCCAGTGCTTTCTTTCTCTGCTTCTAGTCCTGAGATGAAGAATACCTTCAGCCACATGCTTCTGATTCCATGGTGTTCTGCTTAAGCAATAAGTGAGTGGACCCTCTTAACTTATAAGCACAAAACATAATTCCTTCTTAAGTTTCAATCCATGAATATTTGTGTCAGAAATAGTAAAACTAATCAATTCCAAAATGTGTCAGGGAAATTTGAGAAACATTTAGAGATAAGGGATCAAAATTCCCTACAATTCTGTAAGCAGAATTTAATGCTGGTTTGAGTTTTTTAAAAAAATCCAGAACACTGATAAGAACAAAGGCAGTAAAGACTGTAAAGTGTGTTCATGTGAATTCAGAGAGGAGGATCATTACAAGATTCAGGTCATCCTGAACTACATAGCAAAAATATGTCTCAGAAATTCGTGGTGGCACTCGCCTTTAATCCCAGCACTCAGAAGGCAGAGGCAGGCAGATCTCTGAGTTCAAGGCCAGCCCGGTCTACATAGTGAGTTCCAGGACAGCTGGAGCTACAGGGAGACCCTGACTCAAAAAGACCAAAAAAAAAAAAAAAAAAGATAAAAGAAATAAAGACTGCATAGGACTAGCTACCATTCATGTTACATTATGCCCAAGAATATGGCTATACCTTATCGAACTACAGAGAATTTTCTGAAGCTTAATTTTAAAGGTGACAGACTAATACATGTGGTATGGGAAATTTCAAGACTGCCTAAACTTCAAGCTGTGTCATGGTTATCACTAACCAGATTTAGTGAGACTTAGATTGAGAATAAGAAGCAAATTCAGAGTAGAAAGACTTGAAAATGTAGTTGATAAAAACCAATGTAAATTGTGGCAAGACGGTAAAACTAGAGACATTTTAAACTGTTAAGAACACCCTAAAATCTCTTAGGGATTAGATAAGAGCTCCCAAATACTTTTGACATTTTGGGCCTTTGGAACAGAGTATGTTGCTAAGAGGCCCAAGGACATATTGACTTTTAGCCAAGAAACTGACTACTTTTCTTTGGAGTATTTTCACTGTAAGTGCCTAGGTGATTCTGACCTCCTATTCTTATCATGCCATCCTCTGAAGAGGGGAGAATGTTAGAGTAGAAAAAAGCCCCATTAAAGAGAAAGAAGAAAGAAAGAAAGAAAGAAAGAAAGAAAGAAAGAAAGAAAGAAAGAAAGAAAGAAGAAAGAAAGAAAGAAAGAAAGAAAGAAAGAAAGAAAGAAAGAAAGAGAAAGAAAGAAAACATGAAGCTGTCAGAAAAAAGTGATGGGGAGATACTGGAGGTGTTGGAGCCAAGGGAGTAGACATGGATTTGATCAAAACACCCTATATGCATGTAAGAAATTCTCAGTAAAGTTTTTTTTTTTTTAAGTTAAGTACTTTGCATCAACAGAGTAAGGAGTATGCCTTGAGATTTATCTAGAATTGTCTGAACATACAAATGTCACAGGTCCTAGGGTGTGAAAGAGGAAGCTCATTTGAAAGACTTTCACTTTAAAGTACCTGTGGAGAGCCTGACTCATAGGCATGTGGAGAAAGTTGTTTCCTCCAGATTTTTTCAGCATTCTTAGTCACCAGGAAATGAGTCTACTATAGTCATATGTGAAGGGTACTTGGCAGACTCAAGGTGGTAGCAGACATTGGCACCAACTGTGTGATGCTGATTTTGGAAGCACGCAGAATTCAGAATTTAGGTGGCCATGAAGGTATCTATCCAGTTTGCAAAAGAAGGTCTAGGAATAGGTCATGTGACAGATAATATCTACCATCTAGACATCTGCTGAAAGCATAATTGTTGAAACTAAGGACTAAGCCTAATCTGCAGTAGAGTCACCAGCATCTTGGAAGTGCCAGTGGCACGTAATGTTTGCTGAGAAAGGGTGTAGACAAAGTATAGCGTCAATTCAAGACAGCCCTCAGCTGACAAGAGCATAGGGTGGGTCTAGGCATTTTTTGAAGTAGGTGTCAGACATCAACTACCAGATTTAAGAATTTCCTTGTTGTGTTTCATTTTTGGTTTAGTACCATTCTTTGTCCCTATGCCCCAATAATTCTTCTTTGGAATGGTATTTTTTTCATGTAATTATATCAGGGAAAGATGAAGCTAAACTTTCAAATTGCAGGGGTGTACAGTTAACAGACTGTCATTGTCTCAATGGAGAATGCAAAGTTAGCTAAATGATAGATAAAGGGGTTTGAAGACTTTGAAGACTCAAGGTGAATTAATTTCTTTTTTGTTAAAAGCTGGACATGAGGGTGCTGGAGAAATGGCTCAGCTACTAAGAGACCTTACTGCTTTTCCAGATTTGGATTTCGTTCCTGGTACCCACATGGCAGCCAACAGCCATCCATGACTCCAGTTTCACAGGACTCTCTCTTCTGGCCTCACAGGCATTGTACATACATGGTGCACTTACAGACAGGCAGGCAAATTTCTTACACACATAAAATAAAAATAATTTTTAAAACTGAGATATGAACATAAGACTTTAGAGATCAGTGGAGTAATGTTATGGTATGAAGATAAAATGTGCCCAACATGCTCATGTTTTAAAAGTTTGGTTCACAGTTGTTGGCACTATTTTTTGAAGGAGTGAAAAGTTTGGGAAGTGAGGACTACCTGAAGGAAGTGAGTCACTTATGGGATTGTGTTGAAAACAGTTTCCATTCCCCCAGTTTCCTTCTTTTCTTTGCTTCTGTTCTAATCAAAATAAAGAACCTCCTTTATGACATGCTCACATCACAAAGATAATCTGCCAGAACACTTGAAACTCAGCGATCATGCACTGAAGGCTCTGAAACCATGAACCTAAAAAAATCATGCGTCTTTTTAAAATTTATTGCTTGCATTTTTTTGAGCATGAATGCATTACCTGCATGTATGTAAGTGTAACTGTGTTGTACAATGCCCACGGAGGTCAGAAGGGGGCATCAGATCCCCTGGAACTGGAACTATGAATGGTTATTAGCTGCCATATGGGAACTGAACCTTGGTCGTCTGCAAGAGCAGCCAGTAGTCTTAACTACTGAGCATTTCCCCAGCCCAAATCATGCCCCCTTTAATTTGTTCTATCAAGTCACAATGATATAATAGTAATTAATACAAATTGTAATAATAATAGCATGCGTACTGTTAAAGGTTTAAGGTTGTCCAAGTTTTTGCTTATTCTGTATTGCACACATCTTTCTCCTTTTCTCATTGCTTTCTTAACTGTTTTCTTTTTGTTTGCTTATTTCTTTCTGTTTTGTTTTTCTTCTTAATACAAGTTTACCATATAGTTGTACCAGATGGTTAGGTAATTTATTTTAAAGAGCAACATTTTAATTCAATTTATCTACAAACTAAATTCAGCTTATATCGTAAGATAATTAATTTCATTTTATTTATCTTTTATGATCACAAAAGAGACTTATGATATTTGGAATAAACAGTATTTATGGATACGATATATTTGAAAATGTATCATTGATTCTTAAATGACAAAATAAATTTCACTTTATTAAAAATAGTATATAAGTCCATATCATGAACTCAATGGTAAATAAATATATAATGACTTAGAAAAAAGATGTTTGAGGGATAGGAGAGATGGCCAACAGTTAAGAGAACAAATTACCCTTACAGAGGACTGGAGTTCAGTTCGAGTACCTGTGTCAGGCAACTCAAAGTTAAGTATAACTCCAGCTCCAGGGGATCCAATGCCCTTTTCTGGCCTCCTCAGGCACCTGTAATCATTTACACAAACCCACACACAGACACAGAGGAACAGCTAAAAACAAAAATAAAAATATTTTTTGAGAATATTAAAGAAATATTGAAAAATTAACATTAAAATCTCTGAAGTGTTTGCATTGTCTTATCAAAAATAAAAATATGTAAAATAAATTCTTGTCTTTGATTCATTTACTGTGATTTGTGGTAAGGAATGATTAACTTATGTTAACTCGTCATCTACCTTAACATGTCACTCTGTGAAATATAATAATGGAATACATAATATATATTTTATTCAAATTGTGAGTATATATTAATATATTCTTACATTAAAATTTTTGAGTTATGTGCATTTATATAATAAATCAACTTAGACCTCGCCCCCAGGCCGCAACCCTGATATACCCCCCCATTGGATTTCATGCATTCTGTCATATTTTAAGGACTATGTGGTCAAGCATTTCTACACAAAGGTCCCTCAGTCCAAGTTCATCCATTGGAGTCTATGAAGCCTATCTGGCATCACTCCCTTAAAGAAGAAATACTCTCCCTCACTCAGCAGTAATCATGTGCCAATAGTTTCTTGGATAAAGTTTGGGCCTGCTCTCTACTTTCCTTCTTCTATGCTGAGTGTTTATCTGATTGAGTAGGCATGGGTCTTATGCATACTGTTACCATTTTGCAATTTCATATGAGCAAGTTCCCAGTCTACTGAAAGACTCTGTTTCCTTATGTTCATGCACCAACCCTGACTCTTACAATCTTTCTGCCCCATCTTCCACAATGGTCCCTGAGCCTTGGGAGAATTAAGATTAACATAGGAGTCCTATCCAAGGACACACACTCTGCAGTCTATTATTCTCTAAATCAAAGCCAGTTGTGACTTTCTGTGTGCATCATATTCTGTTGTATGATGAAGTTTTATTGGTAAGAGTTGAGGGATATATTAGTATTCTCTCTACTCCCCTGTTCTGCTCTGTCCCATGGGGCTTAGGTGTAGGGCTTCCACTGCAGATGTGTCATTTAGGATAATTATGAGATCTAAAGTTACAAATATAATTGACATCAGTTCACATATTTTAGGAGTGCTAACAGCTCTTTATTGTTTCTGGAAGGAAAGGCTTTGTATTATATTTTATTAATAACCATGATGGAACGCTTATTCTATACTTAAAATTTATCTGAATAATTCTCATGATTAATTCTCCCAGAGACTTATATTTGGCAGTTTCTAGAATAAATATGTAGCAATAAATATTTTTGCAATAATTAATTTTACATAACCATTGACAAACATGTCTTTATTTTAGCCATTTACTTTTGAATAAAGTCATTCAAAATCTGTGACATTCATTATTTAAGTCTCTTTTAATGTCTAATTTTAACATTTCAGCTACACAGAAAAAATGTTTTGTAAATTTTTGATGACACATATTCTGTACATACACATTAAAATCCCATGAAATCATATTGTTAATATAAATGGATGAGAGGAACCTCACATGAAATTCTTATAGAAATTACCTAAAGAGTTTGCTAATTAAGAATGCCTTTATTATCCAATATTGAAATGTGTATTATAACCACCAAGGTTAATTCATCAGTACTGCAATCTATTGGTTTATTCAATTTGACAATAGTCTTTTTAGAAAAATTGTAGAAATCACAAGCACTCACAAGAGGGCAGTAATGTTACATTAATGTTATTGTTTTGTCAGTACAAAACTTGAATTCCAAACACTGAAAATGTCTTTCGCTACTAAGCTTGAGTCTAGGGATATTAAGAAAAAACATAGAGAAATTTGAGGCAACTGTAATATCAAAACCTACAAGAAAACGTTTACTAAAAGGCTTCTTTCTTGTAAATAAATATTCTCCATTGATTTTCTTTAATGAGAATGTGATGATCCAAAAATTACTTCTTATACTTTTCTTTCTTGTTCAAGCTTATTGAAAGCAAAATATTGTATACATTCTGCATAAATTTAGTTTTACAAATTCATCAATGACAGTTAAATTCTACATAGGACTATAACAAGTATGTTTAAGGTACTTTAAATTTTTGATAGAAGATAGAAATATATGAAATCAGATAGCATAATTGTTAATATGAAAAAGACCCAATTAAAAATTATGTCATAAATCTTTGCATGCTATTTAAATTTCTAAGCCTTTGTTTCTGCATCTGTAATATGGAACCAATTGAATGTACCTTTTAAGATCACTTTGAGAAACAATTAATGTATAGTCCTATGTA
>NW_008338715.1:1681286-1685952 GCF_000622305.1 Nannospalax galili | reverse complement strand
TCTCTTCGAAGAACCTATCCATATAATTTCCATTCCCTCAATTTATTTTTATATTTTATTTCTGTTACTGGGAACTATCTGTTAAAATTCCCATGATTTTGTTACAAAAAGCATTTTTTTTTTACTTTTAGGTAACATTTTGCTTTCCAGCTGGGCTCATCCTTGGCATTCTTCTTGACCACTTGTGATTCTGAGCAGAACTGGTGGATTTATTTTTCATTTTTTTTTCATTCACTAAATAAAACAGATTCTTTCTCTCTCCCCCTCTTTGTCTCTCCTTGCCTATGTCTCTCTCTGTTTCTTTCATTCTTTTGTTTATTCATTTTTTTAGGAAAACGTCTTGCTTTGTATCCTAGGATGGCCTCAAATTCAAGACCCTCCTGCCTTATTTTCCCTAATGTTGGAATTAGAGGCATGTACTACTATATTCTGCTCAATATTGAGAGAAAAGGAAATTAGTCTCCATTTTGTAATTTATTATGAAACGACACTAATTCTGATATATTTTCAGATTGTTGACAAATTTTGATTAAGTAATTTCATGAACTCTTATAGTGTCAGTCATACTAGTGACACATGTAAGGTATAATTATAAGGTATTATTTTCCAACTTTCTTTTTTATTAGAATCTAAATATGATGGACTACCACTTGTTAAACTACAGATAATGTAGAAGAAATTACACATGTAAAATCATTTATTTTATTGAGTTGCTACAAAATTAGCACAGCTGGGTGACCATGTCAAGGCTAAGAACCAAAGTATAAATCTGCAAATATGCCCTATGCTTTAACAAATATTACATTATTGTTCCTCCAAGTAAATAATTTCTATTGACTTCTAAAATCAAAAATAGCTTTTCTGGTTCATTCATACAAATAGAATCAAGCATTTTTTTTTATATTTTTAATTTGATTTTTGACAGTCTTCTGCTTGTATGTTACATGTTGATGTTTTTTGTAACTATAGTCTGCAATATGTCATTGGAATATTAGAATGTGTCAAATGAAGGTGCCAAAACATTTAAATTTCTACAGCAGTAGAGTTTGTTTGCTTCAAATTTAAAGATTTTTATGAACAACAGTATAATTAAAATATCTTGTAACAACCTGTAAAGATTTCTGAGTTGCATGAATCTATAGATGAAATCACCATATCATAATATACTGTACATGTTTGAATTTTTTAAAAACATATTTCTTCCAATGTTGTATTTTCTACTTATGCTCTTGATAAGTAGTCTCTGAGGCTTCAAAATTCTTCAAATTCCTCACAGATTATCTATACTTTCAATTTTAAAAAGGTGCTTAGCCTCACCTTAGACAGTATAAAGATTTTTTAGAACATGATGCTTTAAAAATTTTGACCACCTAAAATATTGAAATAAACTGTGTCATTATCTACCATATGCAAGAAAATAATCATATAATGAATACTTTTAGAATTTCCTTCAAAACCTATTCATCCCTGTAACCAACCATCAACATAATTCAGTTTTTAAAATTAATATCAACATACAGATACTAAACCAATACATGGTCCTAAATATTCTCACATGCTGACTATAAAATGATTTTCATAATTTGCTTCTATTCTTTTAAAAATATTTATTGATTTTTGTCCATTTTTATACAATATAATTTGATGGTATTTAGATCGCTTTCCCATCCTCACTTTGTTCTAATGTCTCCCTTCCAATTCAATATACTTCAGAATATATACATTAGTGCTTATGGAGTCTGATTTGTGTTGCTATGTATCCGTCAGCATGGGTCTATCCATTGGATTCTGGTCAACCTACCAAGAGTCCTACCCCTGTAAGCCACTAGTTTCCAAAAGCACCTTAGGTTGGGTTAGGATTTCTTACTTACTTTTTCCTCATGTCTATGCTGGGATTTTGTCTGGTTTGAGCTTGCATATGACTTGTGCATGCTGTCACCATTGCTGCGTATTCATAGGAATAACTGTCAAGCTGTTTGTAACTCTATTTACTTGTGGTCACCCAACACCTATGGCTCTTATCATGTTTCTGCCTCCTCTTCTTCCATGGCCCCTAAGAATTGAGAAGTAGAGGTTTGAAACAGGTGTTCTATTCATGGATGAATACTCTGCAACCACTTATTCTCTCCACATTGGCCAGTTTTAGGTTTCTCTGTTAGCCACCATCTGTTACATATGAAGCTTCTCTGGTGAGAACTGAGATATTCCTGTGTGTAGTGATTACATTTAAGGTTAAGCATCTCACAGAAAAGTATTCTCAAATGTAATTTCTTACTGTATGCATTTTCATATTTACAGACAAGTATACTTCTCAAGAATCAGAGAAGATTCTTTTTGCAATAGTTGGAGATTAAAACAGAGTTCTTCAAGTGATCACATACAGAGAATAATTGTTTGCAAGAGATTTATCCCTAAGTGACACAAGCATTCATCTTATGTGTAGAGGTTGCATTGCATATGTGACATAGGGCTAAGTGTCTCACAAACAATTATTCTCTGGAAGTGACCAGTTGTTAGTCTCCATCTGTCACAAAAGGATATTTCTTAGGTGGGAGGTATGCCTATCTATATATACAGGGATGTATGTTTGGAATATAGGTGAGATTGCAAACTGATGAAGGCACTGTGTAAATCACTGTGAAGAATTCTTTAAAAATTAAAAAATAAATGTGCCATATGTTCTGGTTATACCACTCCTTGTTATTTACCCAAAGTCCTCATCATACAACAAAGAACCTTGTTTGTTGCTGCTCTTTTCACAATAACTAAAAATTGAAAATAATATAAATACCAGTCAACTAATGAATGGATAAAGAAACATGGTATTTTACACAAAGTATTTCTACTCACCAATAAAGAAAACTGAAATCATGACATTTGCATGTAAACAGACAGAACTAGAAACTTTTATATACTAAAGGAAATAGCACAGACTCAGAAAAAAAAAGCAACATATGAGTTCTCTAATTTGTGGATCTTAGCACCAAATACCTAGATGTGAGTATATATTTGTTATATATCCCGAGGAGCCAGAGAAATGAAAAGAGACTGTATTAGTTACTTTGCTATTGCTGTGATAGAAACACTGACCAAAGCAGCTTATAGAAGGAAGAGTTTATTTGAGCTTATGGTTCAGGGGAATTATAGACCATCACGATGGGGAGGCATGGTGTCAGGAGATGGCTAGAACAGGGGAACAGGAGCAGAAAGCAAAGAGCTCATATCTTCAAGCAGGCTCAAGAAGCAAGAGAGTGACTAGAGATCCAGCAAGGCTTAAGAACTCTTTAACCTTGCCCCCAGTGACATGCTTCTGCCAACATGACCACACCTTCTAACACCTCCCAAAACTGCCATCAACTGGGGACAAAATGCCCAAATACTTAGAGCCTGTGGGGGACATTCTCACTCAAACCATCACAAGAACCAATGGGGCAAAGGGAAAGAGCCTGAGAGAAGAGAATAGTGGGAGACAGGTGTTATCATGGGAGAAATGGGGAAAACAGTGACACTGGGGTACCTGGGAAGGGAGTGCTATACAGGGGGAATGAGAGGTGACATAATCAAGTTTACATGGTGTGAAACATCACAGGGAAATATATTAGTTTAAAATCTTACTGAAAAATACTGTTGCAATATAGATAATATAATATGTATTTAGTGCATGTGTATAGCTAAAGACTATACAACAAACTATATAACAAAAGCACAAGGCAAGCAGGAACAACCTCCCTTTGACTTCTCCCAAGAGACCTCGCTACTGTAAACAACACAGGCTATTCCTTCCCAGAATTTGAAGGTATGACTCCATTGCTTAGGACAGGTCATTTGACACACAGTACTTGGAACAATGGAGCTGAAACGGACCTGGAAGCCTCCTCCCTGAAAACTAACTCTTATTGTATCAGAGATACTATGAAAATTGCCAAAGGACAATGTCGGGGGTCCTTCCCCGACACAGGAACTGGGGAAAGGGAGGTGAGCTGTCTGCCAGGAGGCAATCAGACACGACAGGGAGCCAGTCAAGCAGGAACTCGTTTATTGCAGACGTTACAGGGCTTATGAAGGCAAAAACCAGGAAGGAAAATCCCCTCCCCAACCAAGAGTCCAATCATGTTAAAGGTGAACTTGAGCATGCAGTCTCCTCTCCATAGCACAGCATAGCGTTCATGAAATGATCACGTGCTGCCAAGATGCACGGAAATGGCAGGAGCCAATCAGCAATTCTTCAAAACAAGTCTGGTCATGCCCCCAGCCCTGTCCTCTAGGCGCCATCTTGCCCTGTCCTCAGCCTCAGGCCCCCACAGGACAAAACAAATCAATTGTCTTACCCAGCTGTGAAACCTAATAAACAACAGTGACTGATTCAGCAAACTATAACCATTGATGCCATAGTGACCTCTTTCTCTTGAGGGTGATCAATAACTGTTTAATTTGAATTGAAACCTGTTCAATAGGGGGAACTTATATTTGGTAATTTGAAAATAGAGAAATATACATGGCTAGGTAGGTTATACATAGTAGAGAGAAACCTACTTTTGCCATATTGCTGAACCAATGTAATTTCTTACTGTATTCTAAATATGTTCTTCTTAACATAAAAGAATAGACATGCAAAATACAGAATTCGTATATTCACCTATTAATGAGCTTTTATCAATGCAGGAAC
>NW_008338715.1:1681026-1681226 GCF_000622305.1 Nannospalax galili | reverse complement strand
TGGAACAGCACTATAAAACACTGCATGAACAGAACTGCACTGCATAAAACAGAACTATATATAACTGCATAAAAGAACATTGTGTATAACACTATAAAGAACAGTACAATATAGAACACTGTATAGAACGGCACAGTATAGAACACTGAAAAGAATAGTACTGCATAGAATACTGTATGGAATAGCACTTTATAGACCAC
>NW_008338715.1:1663031-1681002 GCF_000622305.1 Nannospalax galili | reverse complement strand
ACAATAATTTATAGAACAGCACTATATAGAACACTGTATATAACAGCACTGTGTGTAACAACATTACATAGAACAGTATATAGGACACAACTGTGTGGAACATTACTAATAGAACTCTGTATAAAATAGCATTGTATAGAACTCTATATAGAACAACACTGTACAGGATGCCACAAAAACAGCATTATATACAAAACAATATAGAACAGCACCATATAGTAGAGGATTGTATAGAATATTATATAAAACTTTTTCTTTCTCATATGTGGATCTTAGCACCAAATTTTTTTAAATTCCAGGTCCTTTTAATAAGATGATGCTATACAGCAGTCCCTTCTGCATGAAATAACTACCATCATCAAGACTTCAGCTGAGCCTTATCCCTAAACAGTCACAGTTGGGCTTGATGATGGTTGTGCTCATTCATTAAAGAAGGGCCAAGCAGGGTCACTGGACCCTCCCTGGAGTATCCAGCCACTCTTCCCAGAAAACTGATTCTAATGACTCCAACAGCTATCAAAATGCCTGAAAACAAATCCTGAATCCATCCCTCTAGAGTCCAGCCTTAGAAGACAAAAGAAAAATGACGAAGAACCCAATAGAGTGATACTTTCGGAAGTGCTTGTCAAGAAATTCCAATGCACTCTCATATGAACATTTGAAAATTGCCCTGTTCTGATTTTTTTCTAGTTGCCTGTCTAGAACTTTTAATGCTAATTACTCTTGCCTTTACTTCTCCTTCACATCTCCTATTCATGATTTAAGGACTTTCTTTTTCCCTTAGAGATAAGAGTTATGCTATTTGGGAGACTTTTAGATAGACCCAATGAAGGGGTACTCCAATTGTCTCACCCTGCATCCGTGTTCAGCATGGAAGAAGCCAGAGCTGTCTGTGTCCAAATTCCCTATTGGCAATTTGGGTAACCCCTCCAGAGGATGCCATGATAAGAACAGGAGGTAGGAATTGGCTAGGCATTGAGGGTTAAAATACCCCAAAGAAAAGTAGCCAGTTTCTCAGCTAAATGTCAAAATGTCCTTTGGCCTCTTAGCAACATACTCTGTATCAAAGTCCAAAAATGTCAAAAGTACTTTGGAGCTTATATCTAATCCTTAAAAGATTTTACGGTTACTTCTTCAGAGGGGGAATGTTAGAGTAGCAAAAAGCCTCATAAAAATAAATAAATGAAAGGATTAATAAAAGAAAAAAGGGATGGGGAGATATGGGAGGTGTTGGAGGGGAAGGGAGTGGGCATGGATTTGATTAAAACATCTTATATACGTGTATGAAATTCTCAACAAAGTTTTTGTAAAAGTTAAAAATAAAGAAAGAAAAACATAATACTAAGTCTCAACCCTTAGGAAACATCCACAAATAAAAAAACCTGTCCAATACAAAATAGTATGTATCAAGAGGAGCATCCCCAGAAGCCTGGGAGAATAGAAGGTGAACTTAACATCAGGAGGAAAGAGATGATGCAACTTAACATCAGGAGGAAAGAGATGATGCTAAGGAGCACTTCGCAAGGATGCTGATGTTCAGGCCGAATCCTGTTTAATGTATATTTGATAAAAAAAAAAAAGTTCAATAAAATTTCAGATTAACTTAAACTTATAGAACCTGGAAACAGCTATAACATTTACATGCTGAAACTTTTGTTTTTATTAATTAATTAAAGAAAGAAAATCTTACTTAAAAATAAAACATTTTTTTGCTGGCAATGGTGGCACATGCCTTTAATCCCAGCAGTAAGGAGAAGAGGCAGAGGCAGGCGGATCTCTGTGAGTTCAAGGCCAGCCTGGTTTACATAGTGAGTTCCAGGACAGCAGGAGCTACAGGGAAACCCTGTCTCAAAAAGACAAATAAATAAATAAATAAACCATTTTTAAATAAAAAAAAACTGTATAAAGCACTGTGAACAATAACACCATAGAATTCTATATAGAGCAGGACAAATAGAGCACCACACAGAACAGCACTCTACAGAATAGCACCACATAGAATATTATAGAACACCCTTGTTTAGAACAGCTAACTCGGTTTGCTCTATTATATTTCTTCTCATTAGTTCCCAGATCTGTATCCTACCACAGCAAGACAGTATGTAGCCATTGCTTGTTCTGATCATACATTTTGAGTAAACATAATTACTTTCTTAGTGTACTTCTCTGTATTTTTTTTTCTGCAATGAAGTATTTCAATAGAATTATGGAATGGAGAATAATTGATAAAAATATCACATATTCCACAGTCTAAAACTTGTTACAATTTGACACAGTTTTGGACCCCTTTTTATACCATCTGGCTCCTAAATCTTCCTTCTTAGGGAACCTCTAAATTTTTATCAATACATATTTATATAGTTTATAATTTAATGAAAATGAAACTATACAGTAAAATGTTTTGGTTGTGTTATTCTGATTTCTTGTATTTTTGTATGTACACATGTTTGCAGGTATGTGTATAAGATTAGTGTACACATCTGTATGAATGAAAATGGAGGTCAAAAGTCAATGTCAGATATTTGTTTTCTAACACCATTTTTTGTTCTTCAGATGAGAATCTACTATCTGTGGAGAACCTCACTGGTCCTTTTTCTATTAATCTCTAATCTGCTCTTAAGAATATCTAATTAGCAACAGAGGGTGAGGATAACAAAAGATCACAAATGATCAAAGTGTAGAGACTAAGAGTCTGCAGAATTCTGGTCTTTGGCCTACTCCTTCATTAAATTACACCCACCTGGGGTTCAGGGACCATTGAGGTAAAGGGGGCAGAAAGATTGTAAGAGCCAGGGAGGAGGTGCATGACCATATGGAAAGAGTCTTACAAGCTCCTGGGACTGTGCTCATATGAACCTACAGCAATAGTGTCAGCATGCACAGTATCCATGCAAATTCAGACAAAATCCCAGCATAGAACTGGGTAAATGGACAGCTGACCCCAATCTTAGCTGAAGAAATATTAGCAACTCTTTGCTTGCTGGGTGAGGAAGAACTGATACTCCTAAAGCTAGAGACTCTAGATAGGCTATCTAGATCTCAGTAGATGAACTTGTACTGAGATTTGGGGACACCAACTTGACACAATAGAACTAAAGACAAGTGACAGAATGTATGGATTCCAATGGGGGGGTCTATGGAAGGGTGCCAGTGTGGAAGGGAGTATAAAAATGATTAAAACTGATTGTGATGTTCTGTATGAAATACACAAAATTTACATTTAAAAAATCTAATTTAAAAAATTTAAATGTGGAATTTTCCATGTTTAGATTTTTCATGTGGTTGTTTCATACAGCGTTCATTTTTCAGCTTTAGATATGCATCATTTCTTTCATTGTGCTTATTAATGAATTTGAAGTTGAGCATGTATATATATCAGCAGTTTCAGATCATTTTTTAAAAGTTAACTTCCAATTCTTAGAAACAGAAAAACTCTCAAGGACTGAAAATATACTAAAGCCTGAAAAGAAAAGGAATAATATCTTGAACTTACTTGATGAAAGAAATCTAAATGAACCTCACTCAATTCATCCTAGGAAAATGTGGGGAACTCAATCCAGACTCTGAGAATGGTCTCTGACCTGATGCCCTCCTCATCAGAACCATGGTATACCTGCCCCATGTGATGGGCATGATCCAGCAATTCACCTCATAAAAGTATTACCCAAAAGAACTGATTTAATTTCAGATCACTGTTGACACTAATTGAACCAAAGGGAAGATGTTGCCTAGGAAAAAGCAAATTACCAATACTACCTGAAATACTAAAACATGACATTTATTAGCAATCATAGAGGTTATTTGTGTTTTAATCTGAAAAGAATGTGAGACAGAGTTTTAAAATTATATAACAGAACTAATGGGTCCCTATACAAAACATATTTTAAATAGTAAAAGCACAAATGTTTAAAGGTAAAAAAATGGAAAAGTTGTAAAATGTTGACATCAAGCTAAAATAAACTAGAGAGGCCATATTAACATAAGAGATTTCAGGTTTTGTACAGGATATTACCAAGGAAAAGATATTGCTTGATAAGGATAAAGGGGACATTTGAACAGGAGGAATCCATAGTCATAACTGTAGATATACCTATAACAAAAATCTGAAGCTCATGATGCATGAAATGTAGATCCATAAGAAGACATGGACAAATCAGCAGTTAGAGTCAGACATTTCAACATGCCTGCCTCAAAAGTTGATGGAAGAGATATTCTTTAAATATATAGGATACTTGAGTAAAACTTGACTGAAGTGAAATTTATAGAGAACTCTACATATAGAGACTATAAATAAATATTACTCTACTCTGCACTGGACAGTTACTAAGACTATTTACAGAGCTATAAAGCTGCTGTCAATTAATTTCAAGGAATGTAAACCATAAAGCATTTTAACATAAAACAATGGAAGTAGATGAGAAACCAATAACAATGATATTTACAAAATCCCTCTAGTATTTTAAAATGTAACAGCACACTTTAAAGTTACCTGTGTGTATTAATTTGCTCAGGCTGCCATACAAATGGCAAAAAAGGCTCCAAGTCCCAGAGCAACATGTCAGAAGGTTTTCTTTCTTCTCAGCTGTAAATGGATTTCCCTGGATGGGTTTGCACATGATATTAGCCCTGTGCACCTGTGTCCTTCCAGTCTCCGTACACATAGTTCTCCTTTCTTGCAAGAACTAGATTAAGACTTGACTAGGACCAACCCCTCAGTGTCATTAGTAATAAATACCTCTTCAAAATTTTGTTTCTATATAGCAGCTATATTCTGAGGTATAAAAATTTAGAGCAGGGGCTGGAGAGATGGCTCAGAAATTAAAGGCACTGGCTCCTCATGCAGAGGACCTGGGTTTAATTCCCAGCATCCATATGGTGGCTAACAATCATCCTTAACTCCAATACAGGGAACCTGACACCTGCTTCTGACCTTTGCAGGCATAACAGGACAAAATATTTAAAAGAATTTAGAGCATTGAGATATAATGTGGGGGGCAGCGAGGGAATTCAATCCATAAAATTACATCTCCAAGAAGAAATTAAAAAAATAAGCATTAAACATATTTTAATAATATTGGAAGTACAAAGAAAGTTTATCAAAGCTCCTAAGAAATAATTTCATCAATTAAGAGGCTACGTAAGGTACTAAAAGCCATCTCAGAGAAAAGGGTTGACAAACTTACCTTAAGAAAGCAGAAAAGAAGAACACCAGAAACTCCTGGAAAGCAGTTTGGAAAAGAAATCCTGTTTTGTTTTGTTTTTTCAGGGAGGGTAAAAGATCAAATGAATAAAGTTGTATCTAAATTCAACAAAGAGGGACAAGCTACCAGGATCAATGATTCACAAGCAATATTTCAATAATTGTTAATGCAGCATTCACTTAAGTGTCATCTAATATTTCACCATAATTAAATATATTTTCTCTAAATGATAACAATTTCACTTTCATAAAAGCTTAAGAAAACAACAAAAGTAAACTTAAAGAAATGGGCAAAATGTTTGAACATATACTTCTAACAAGAAGCTTAACAGATCACAAACAAGTGTTTAAGAACATGAGCAACATTATTAATCATTAAATGTATGAAATGAAGCATTAAGTACACATATGTGTTAGAATGATTAAACATTATTAATCATTAAATGTATGAAATGAAGCATTAAGTACACATATGTGTTAGAATGATTAAAATGCAATTTTGAACATATACTTCTAACAAGAAGCTTAACAGATCACAAACAAGTGTTTAAGAACATGAGCAACATTATTAATCATTAAATGTATGAAATGAAGCATTAAGTACACATATGTGTTAGAATGATTAAACATTATTAATCATTAAATGTATGAAATGAAGCATTAAGTACACATATGTGTTAGAATGATTAAAATGATTAAAATGTGGCTATATCTTATGCTGGTAAGCTGGAGGAGCAGAAGTAATTACGTACACTGCAAGTCTGAATCAAAATGCAAACTTTCCAGGAGTGGTGGCTCAAGCCCAAAAAGTAAACCACAAAGGCACACAACATTTACAATAAGAAGCAGACCTAAACTCAACAAAGGAAGGCTTGAATCTCACACAAGAATCAGAAACAACAAAAGAAATCCACATGTCAAAGTCACAGAGAGAAAATAATAACATGAAAAACCCAAATAATATATCTCAACCAAGTACCAACATTCCTGTAGAAGAGTACAATGAGAATCCCCTAGAGATAACACAGGACATGGAATTCAAAAGAACAATTACAAACATGATAAAAGAATTCAGTGAATTTAAATAACACACAAAGAATTCAAAGATCTGAAAGAAGATAGGGACAAACTTCTGAATGGATTCAGAAAAGAGAAATATTGAAGAATACTCAGGCTGAAATAAGAAGGAAGTGAAACACTCAGTAAACCAATTAGAAATAACAGCAGAAAACCACACCAATAGGATGAATGAAAAGGAAAACATAATATCAAGACTGGAAATAAAGTGAAAAAATTAGACCTCTCAAGCAAAGATTATGAAAAATTTAAGAAATCACAAGACTGGGTATACAGGAATTGTATGTCACACAGAAAAAAGAACAAACATATGAATCATAGGCATTCAGGAAGGAGAAGAATCACAGGATGATGGTATGGACCAGATCTTCTAAAGGGTTGTAGAAGGAAATTTCCCAACATTAAAGAAAGACATGACCATACAAATACAAGGAGCACATAGAACACCAAATAGACAGGAACAGAAAAGAAACTCTCCATGGCACATCACAGTAAAAACACTAAACCTACAAAACAAAGAGAGAATAATGAAAGCTTCAAAAGAGAAACAACGGGTCACATATAAAGGAAAACCCATTAGGATTACAGCTGACTTTTCAGTGCAAACTATGAAAAACAGAAGAGCCTGGACCAAAGTATTCCCAGTTCTAAATGACCACAGATGCCAACCCAGAATACTTTACCCAGCCAAAATGTCTATTATAGTTGAAGGGGAAAGAAAAATCTAATAGAAACAAAGAAAACAATACAGAGAATCAACCAATCCAAGAGCTGTTTCTTTGACAAGATAAACAAGTTCAACAGACATCAAAAAGATACAGAACATTATTACAGAATACATTGAAAGCCTATACACTACTAAATTTGAAAACCTAAAAGAAATGGACGGTTATCTAAAAGCAAAGGAATCACCAAAACTAAACCAAGAAGGGATCAACAGCTTAAAAAGACCCATAAAACACAAGGAAATTGAAACAGCAATAAAACAACCCTCTCCATTGAAAAAAGCCCAGGACCAGATGGATTGACAGCAGAATTCTACCAGACATTTAAAGAAGTTTGTATCCATTATTACTTAATTTATTACAAAAGTTAGAAATGGAGGGAGAACTTCCTAATTCTTTCTATGAAGCCAGCATTACCCTAATATAATAGCCAGGTAAAGATACAACCAAAAAAGAAAACTATAGACCCATATCCGTAATGAACATAGATGCAAAAATTCTCAACAAAGTACTTGCAAACTGCATAAAGACACACCTCAAAAAGATCATCCACCCTGATCAAGTCAGCTTTATTCCAGAGATGAAGGGATATTTCAATATACGTTAAGTCAATAAATGTCTAAATCATATAGATGGACTCAAAGACAAAAAACCATGGTCATCTCCACAGATGCAGAGAAGGCCTTTGACAAAATTCAACATGCATTTATGGTCAAATTCCTAGAAGGAATTGGATGAGAGGGAATATACCTCAACACAATTAAAGCCATACACAACAAACCCACAGCCAACATCATTTTAATGGAGAAAAACTGGAAGCATTCCCATTGAAATCAGGAACCAGACAAGGATGTCCACTATCTCCACTCCTCTTTAACATAGTGCTTGAAACTCATGCAAGAGCAATAAGACAAGAGAAGGAAATTAAAGGAGTAATAATTGGAAAAGAAGAGATCAAATTATCCCTTTTAGCAGGTGATATGATATTATATCTAAGAGACACCAAAAAATCCACCAGAAAACCTGTAGAAATGATTAATACTTTCAGTAAAGTGGCAGGTTATAAAATTAATCTGCAAAAGTCTGTAGCCTTTCTACATACCAATAACAGAAAGTCAGAGAAAGAGTACATGGAAACATTCCCCTTCACAATAGCTGCAAAAAAGAAAAAGAAAAAGAGAATATCTTGGAATAAACCTGACCAAAGACATTAAAAACCTCTATGTGAAAGTGTTAAATCTTTCAAGAAAGAGACTGAGGAACACATCAAAAGATGGAAGGAGCTCCTGTGCTCATTGACTGGAAGAATTTATATTGTGAAAGTGACCATCTTATCCAAAGCCATTTATAGTTTCAATGCAATGCCAATCAAAACTCCCATGACACTCTTCACAGATTTGGAAATAAAACATCCTAAGATTCAGATGGAAGCACAAAAGACCTTGGATAGCCAAATCAACCCCAACCACTAAGAGCAAGGCTGGTGGATTCCTATACCATATTTTAAAATGTATTACAGAGCTATAGTCATAAAAACAACATGGTCTGGTACAGAAACAGTCTGGTACATCAACGGAACAAAATTGAAGATCCAAATATGAGTACATGCATTTTCAGCCACTTGATATTTGACAAAGGGGCCAAGAATATTCACTGGAGGAAAGACACTATGTTCAGCAAATGGTGCTGGCAAACTGATCTTCACCTGTAGTAGAAGAATGAAACTAAACCTCTATCTTTCACCTTGCAAAAAAGTCAAATCCAAATGGATCAAAGACCTCAATGTGAATCCTGAAACTGGAACTGTTAGAATAAAACATTGACAATAATCTACAAAATTTAGGTGTAGGAAAAGATTTTCTAAACTGGGTAGCAATTGCTCAGGAAACAAGGTCAAGAATCAACAAATGGGACCTCAGTAAACTAAAAAGCTTATGCACATCAAAGAAGCAGCCAATGAAGTGAAGCAAAAACCCACAGAACGAGAGAAAATTTTCACCAGCAACACACCTGACAGAGGTTATCATCCAGAATATATAATGAACTCAAAAAACAAAGAATCAAGAAAGGAAGTAAGCCAATTAAAAAATGGGCTAAGGAGCTGAACACAGAATTCTCAAAAGAAGAAATAAAGATGGAAAAGAAGCATGTTGAAATGTGTTAAACATCATTAGTAATTAGGGAAATACAAATCAAAACCAGGATAATGAAAAGGAACAAGGGATGTAAAGGAAAAGAAAGAATCTGAAAGAGAAGAACAGTAGGAAAGATGTGTGAATAAGGGAGAAATGGATAAAAATAGGTTTATTTTAAGGGGCGAGGAAGCATTATACAAAAACTTGGGGATAAAGGGAAAGAGGGAACTCAAGAGAGGTGGGACAATAGGAGAAGGGTATTATTAAGGGAGAAATAGGAAAAATGGGGGCACTTTAAATGGGGAAACCTTGGTGGAAGGGTTAGACAACATGACAGACAAATAATACCTAGCTAGTTTTAAAATAAAATCAGAGGGAATCATATTATTCCAACAACGTACTGACAAATTATGCATACAAGCAGCTCAAGGAACATAATATATGTCTAGCCAAGGTTTATCTGATAACCGTTGGTCTTTGCCCAAGCTTTATCTACATAGCACATAGTAATTAGAAGTACCAAACTGGTGGAAAAAAAACTTTCTTGGATGTTTAACAGCCGTACTTTGAGTCCTATACTAATTTAGTCATAGGGACTTAAAGAACAGTTTTTGCTCTTTGCCCTAGTAGGTCGCCTAAGTTCCAGGGGACTATGAAATATCTTTCAAAATGTCCTATAACTATGGTGAATCACCTGTCCTCTTGTTCAAGGAGGCCATGGAGACCCCACCAGATGGTCTTGAACCAGTGTCCAGTCTTCAAGGAAGAGGGTCAACTTAGGTAAAATATTTCCTCCATGCTTCCAAGTGAAGACAGTCATGGTCCAGCATGACCTTTCACTTATCTTCATATAGATGGAACTGGCAAAAGAAGGAGCCAGGCACTCTTCCCAAGCCCATGTGGCCCCTGAGGAACAGATCCTCAAACGACCTTAAGAGTAAAAGCAATTTGGCTTATCTGGGATAAATTTATGGTCTTAAACACCCCAAAGGAATGTATAACCAAAGATTAAAGGGAGGAATATAATTCTTTAAAAATCCATGTGTATAGCTAAAGGCTACATAATAAGAAACAACGCCAGACAGGAGATACCTTCTTTTGAATTGTTGGCCACTGTGGCCCCAGAGACTCCCAGACAGTAACCAGACAGGGTAGCCCAAGGGACGCCCAAATAGCACAGAACTGGGAAAGTGAACAGCAGACCCCAATATTATCTAAAGGAATATTGACAAATGATTGTTGCTAGATGAGGAATAGCTGACCTTCTTCCACAAAGATCTCTAGGTAGGCTGACTAGATTCAGCGGATGAACAAGCAATGGGGAATTGCTAGGGGCACCAAAAACACAGTGGACAATAATAGGGATGACAAAGTATATGGGCTCCAGTGGTGGGGTGGAGGCTATGGGAAGGTGCCATTTAGGATGTGGGTGTACAGATGAATAAGACTGGGATGAGCTGTATGAAATACACATAAAGAAATCAATCAATAAAAAAATTAGTTATATTTGAGGAAGAAGCATAAAAATTTGCCTCATGTTAATTAGTAAAGGTAAAAACATCACCATTGAAATCAACATGTTGACTTTATATCCATGTTCAAGTGCCAAGGCTCACAGAAATGTGGTTGACTGTGACCAGTAATAATGAGATATATAGAGATTAGAGATGCACGTGCAAACATCTAAGAGTCAGTTGCATTTAAATTGAGTTTTTTCTGTATGAAAGTGTATTTTAAAATGAAATGGAGATAATTTTTAATGGTTAAAACCTCATTCACGTTTATGTCTCATAGAGTTTATACTGAGTACAATATTGTATAACTGTATTAATTCAACTGTGAACCTAAGAATTCACAGCCATTTGAAAAAGGTGCGTCTTTGCTCTGGAAATTTTTATTTTATGTCAATGTTGTTGTAATGGAATGTTTCTTCTAATCATGTGGTTACTAAATATATAATTAAAAAATAAAGTAACACAGCCTTTTCTTTGTTAAAATATTTGGTGTTGGGGCTAGATAGATGGTCCAGTTGTTGAAAGCATTGGTTGCTCTTGCAGAAGACCAAGGTTCGATTCCCAGCTCTCAAACAGTGGTTAACAACCATCTCTAACTCCAGTTTTAGGAGCTCTGATGGCCTCTTCTGACCTCCATCGGTATTATACAACACAGGTACACTTACCAACATGCAGGCAATACACTGATGCACATAAAAAATTTTAAAAAAAACTAAAAATTTAAAAACATGCTATTTTCACTTAAAACTTTTTCTGCCATATAACTCAAACTCTATATACAATGTTTATCTAAAATAAGTAAATGACACATTAAAAATGCAGTACACACCTGAACAGAGAATTATCAAATGAAGAAGTAAATAATTAATATCTAACAAAAGAATTGTACTTCCTTTGCAAACAAGGAAATAGAAAAATTCAAATTAAAACTACTTTGAGAATGGCTAAGATTGATGAAAAAAATGATGTTGGGCATTGTGACAGACAAATTTAATCCCAGCACTTGGAATATAGAGGGATGTAGAACTCTTGTGAGCTCAAGGCCAGCCATGTCTATATAGCAAGCTGGGGCTACAGAGAGACACTATCTCTTAAAGAAAGACAAAAAGAACAGAAATGAGAACATGCTGGTGTGGATATGGTTAACAGAGAACCCCTTATTCTGTCTTCATGGGAATGGAAACGACACTGCTATTGTAGAAATCAGTGTGGAGAATCCTCAAAAGGCTAAAATTAGATCTATGATATGACCAAGTATACCACACCTTGGCATAGATATCCTAATGCAGAGATGCATGCTCAGCCATGTTCACTGATGCTTGGTTCACAGTACCTGGGAAATGGAAGCAGTCTAGATGTATGGCCATTAACTTTTGAACTGATAAAGGAAATGTGGTACATGCACACAACGGATTTCTATTCAGTGTAAGAAAATGAAATTTGCCAGTAAATGGATGGAACTGAGAAATATCATACTGAGTGAGGTAAACCAGACACCAAAAGACAAATGGCACCTCTTTTTCTTATATGTTCATATTAATTCAAAACTTTTATCTTTGACTGATAACTTGAAGTTACATTGAAATCGTTAACTTAGAAGAAGATCACTGGGAGAGGAAAGAAAAAGATTTTAGAGATGGGAGTAAATATTAGGATTCCATTGCTTTGAAATAGGAAAGGGGGAAATCTGGTAGGCATTAAATAGGGAGAGGGAAGGAGAGTAATGCAGAGGGAGAGGAAGGAATATTAAATAACACTAAAGATGTTTGAAAAAGTCATTAAGAGTTAAACCTAAATTAAAATGTTTTATTATTTTAACAATATGTACATGAATGCACTGCCTGCATGTACGCAAGTGCACCCCTGTCATGCAAGGCTCACAGAGGTCAGAAGAGGACAAGGGATTCTCCTAGAACTGTTCCTACAGACAGCTCCTAGCCCCAATGTGGATCGTGGGAATGGAACCAGGGTCCCCTGCAAGAGCAGTCAGTGCTCCCATCCGTTGAGCCATCTCCCCAGTCCCAAGAATTAAACCTGAAATTTTATAAACTTACTCAAAAATACATATACTCTTGGTTGCCTCCCAGAACTTGAGGATAATTACCTGAGCTGAACACACCATACCTTTCAGTCACAATTCTTGGAGCAATAAATCTGGTACTGACCTGGAAGCTTCCTTTCTGAAGGTTAGGTGTTATAGCATTGGAAGAGTTGTGCAAGCTGCTGGGGGAGATAAATTAACAGTCATAGCCAAAGTAAAGCTTGTGAATGACAATCATCCTGCAAGATATTCCCACAAATGCAATAGAGGCAGTAATATCTTGGGGAAAAGAACAGCTAATTGCACTGAAGACCCATTCAGCTAGAGGGAACTCATGCCAGGCACTGTAAACATACCAAAAATTAATGATTGGAAAGGATCTAGAGCCTAAAGGAAAACATAAAATTAACATTTTCGTAAATTAATACAGCTCCAATTGCTTTCTGAATACTTATTCTTTCAGCCATAGATAAGAGCTTCATTCAAACCTTATCAAAGCGGGTTTTTTTTTATTTTGTTTGTTTTGTTTTGTTTGCAATGCATGAAGGATACTAGCAACAACCACAAGCATTCAAAATGAGAGAATACCTGACTGTGCAGATCCAAGTCTCAAATGGGACATCTATAACACAACCCCTACACCTAAGACTCAGTGAGCATCCAGGAAGAGGGGGATAGAAAGGTTGCAAAAACCAGGGACAAGGACAACTGTTGTGAGACAGCATCTTCCAGACAGGAGGGATGTTATACCCATGAGCTCTCAACAATATGGTTGCTAGCACAATTAAATTTTAATATGTCATAGGGCAAGTATTCTTACATTTTATTTATTTTGTATACTATGTACTAGTGTTAATTTTGCCCTCCTGCATTTCTATATAAGTTTTAAAATGAGGCTATACATTTTCATGGTATAAAGATCTTGGTCTTTACAATGAGTTTGTATTTAAACCCTTGTTATTTTTTAATATTTTGAAAGTTTTTTCTGTTTATAATCCACAATTTAGTATATCTAAATTTCATATTGTCAAGATTCAGAAAAAGATATAGGGATGGATGTGGCAGTGCACGCCTCTAATCTTAGCAATAGAGACCAGGACAGGAGAATGGGGACAGTTCTGCACCAGCAAGGACAATGTGGCCTGTCTAAAAAGAAAAGGGAAGAGAAGGAGGGAGAAAAGGAGTAGAAGGAAGATAGGGAGGAGGAAAATACAATTATTTAGCTTTATAAGTAGAATTTATTTTTTAATATTCATTCCATAGACACAAAATGTGTCTCCACATGTATTGTTTTCCTTCTCTGATGACCTCAGTCTGTAGAAGAACAGCACAGGTCATGTATGATTCAGAATTTAACAGTATTCTTTGGTTTATTTAATCTTTAGTATTATATATAATGCAAATTTTATTCATGATTCTTCCTTTAAAGTGATGTATTGTAACACTGTGTGTAGTGGTATGTGCCTTTCTAAAAATTATTTATTTAATAACCATATAATTAGAAGAGGCATTTCATTACAACAGCATTGACATATACAATAACAATTTCCAGAACTAACATGTATCTCTTTTTACTGAAAATTTTTAGGTTTACAGCTGAATCGATACACTTATACAATATTGTATTCTGTATAAACCCTATAAGACTTAAAAATAAATGAAGTTTGAAACTTTAAAAAAATCTCCATTTCATTATTAAAATACAGTTTCATACAGAAAAATTCATTTTTAATATAATTGACACTAAGGTGCACATACATTTCTAATCTCTATATATCTGATTATTAGTCACAGTCAGTTACTTTCTGAGCTCCTTGGTATCTGAACATAAATATAAACTCATCAGATCAATTTTATTGGTAATGTTTTTCACATCTACTAATTATTAAGGAGAAAATTTTTATGCTTTGAAGAATCCTGCTACTGTCTGCTGTGTTGTCAGCACCCCCAGCCATTCCCCACTACTTTCCCTTCTGGTGAATCTAGTCAGCCCATCTAGAGGTCTTTGTTTTAGGAGGGTCAGCTGTTGTTCATCTAGCAGTAATCAGTTGTCTATACTCCTTTGGATAAGATTGGGGTCTGCTGTTCATTTTCCAAGTTCTATGATGGGTTGCTATCTGGGAATCCCTTTGGCCACCCTGGCCAACAACTCAAAGAAAGTATCGCCTGTCTGGCATTGCTGCTTGTTATGTAGCCTTTACCTATACATAGGGACTCATATGAAATTATATTGGCCCCTTTAACCTTTGGTTATACTTTCCTTTTGGGTGTTTAAAACCATAGAGTTGGACCAGATAAACTGATTTATTTTTACTCTTAAGGTCTCTGAGGATCTGTTCCTCAGGGGTCCCATGGGCTTAGGAGGGAGCCCCTGGCTCCTTTTTTTACCAGTTCTGCCTTTATGAAGATAAGTCAATGTCCTGCTTGACCATGATTTGCTTCAATGGAAGCATGGAGGAAATGATTCCTCTGTGTTGACCATCCTTTTTATAGACTGGACACTGGTTCAGATCCATCTGGTGGGGTTCCCTGGACCTCCTTGATCAAGAAGACTGGTGACCCACCACCATTATAGGACATTTTGAGAGATGCTCATAGTCCCCTGGAACTAGTCGACCTAGAAGAGCAAGGAGCAAAAAGTGTCCTTTATGTGCCTCTGACAAAATTAATATAGACCTCAAAGTCTATATTAAAGTCTGTTAAACACCCAAGAAGGTTAGTCCCACCAGTCTGGTATTTGTAATTACTGTGTCATGTAGATAAATCTTGGGCAAAGATCAGTTGTTCTCAGATAAACCTTACCTAGACATATATTTCTTGATCTGCTATGTATAATTTGTCAGTTGGTTGTAGGAGTAATATGGTTTTCTCTGGTTTTCAAAACTAGGTAGGCATTATATATCTCTCACATTGTCTCACCCCTCCATCATGGTTTTCACACTTAAGGTTCCCCTATTTCCCCCCTTTCTCCTTTAAGAACACCCTTTTCCTATGGTCTTACCTCTCTTGAGCTCCTTCATTCCCTTTATGCCCTAGGTTCCTTGTATACCCTTCCCTCCCCCCTATCTTAAACTAACCCAATTTTTATCAAAAACTCCCTTATTAAGGTGTGTTCCTAATGTTCTTCTATTTCAGGTTCTTTATTTTCCTTTACCTCCCTGTTTCCTTTCCATTATTCTGGTTCTTGTACTTACATCTGGTTGCACACTTATTTATCAGAGTCTGGTTCTAGGAACATATGAGGGAGAACATATGTCGATTTTTTTCTGGGTCTGTGTTACTTCACTTAGTATAACAGTTTCTAGTTTCATCCATTTACCGTACATTTCATGATTTCATCTTACTTTAATGCTGAGTAAAACTCTATCAAATAAATGAACCACATTTTCATTATCCAGTCATCAATTGAGGGACACCTAGGTTGCTTCCATCTCTTAACTATTGTGAAAAGAGCAGCAACAAACATGGATATACATGTGTCTCTGTAATAGGATGAGTTCTTTGGATATATGCCAATGAGTGGTATAACTGGGTAAAATGGTAGGTTCATTTGTAGTTTTTTAAGAGTCCTCCACACTGCTTTCCATAGGGGTTCAACCAGTTTGCAGCCCCACCAGCTGTGGATGAGTGTTCCCCTTTCCCCAGAACCTCTCCAACATTTGGTATCATTTTTTTTCTTGAACTTAGCCAGTCTGATTGGGGTGAGGTGGAATCTTAAAGTGGTTTTAATTTGCATTCCCCTAATTATTAGGGATGTTGAACATCTTTTAAGATGTTTCATAGTTATCTTTACTTCTAGTTTTGTCAACTCTCTGTTCAGCTCCTTAGTCCATCTTTTATTTGTGTTGCTTCTTTCTTAGTTCTCTGTTTTTTGAGTTCATTATAACTTCTGGTTATTAAACCTCTGTCGGATGTGTTGTTGGTGAAGATTTTCTCCCATTCTGTGGGTTTTCTGTTTGCTTCCTTGGTTGTCTCCTTTGATGTACAGAAGCTTTTTAGTTTAATGAGGTCCCACTGGTTAATTCTTGCCCTGTTTCCTGAGCAATTGATGTCTGGTTTAGAAAATACTTTCCTATGCCTATATCTTGTAGGTTTTCCCCAACGTTTTATTATAATAGTTTCAGAGTTTCAGGCTTTACATTGACGTGTTTGAACCATTTGGAATTGACTTATGTGCAGGGTGAAAGATATTCTGTGAGTTTTCTGTTTGCTTCCTTGGTTGTCTCCTTTGATGCACAGAAGCTTTTTAGTTTAATGAGGTCCCACTGGTTAATTCTTGCCCTTGTTTCCTGAGCAATTGATGTTTGGTTTAGAAAATACTTTCCTATGCCTATATCTTGTAGGTTTTCCCCAATGTTTTATTATAATAGTTTCAGAGTTTCAGGCTTTACATTGACGTGTCTTTGAGCCATTTGGAATTGACTTTTGTGCAGGGTGAAAGATAGGGGTTTAGTTTCATTCTTCTACAAGTGGAGATTCAGTTTTGCAGCACCATTTGCTGAACATGCTGTCTTTCCTCCAGTGAATGTTCTTGCCCCTTTGTTAATTATCAGGTGGCTGAAATTGCATTTGCTCATATTTGGGTCTTCAATTTTGTTCCATTGGTATATAGGTGTATGTTTGTGCCAGTACAATGTTGGACTTTTGTAGGTTAATTTTGTAACCTTCCATTTTACTGAACATGTTAATAAATTCTAGGAGTTTTCCAGTGGAATTTTTGGCATCTCTTCTCTGTAATACATCTTGAAATCTGGTATAGTAATCCCCCCGGCATTGCTCTTAATGCTCAAGGTTGTTTTGACTATCTGAGGTCTTTTGTGCTTCCATATGAATCTTAGGATAGTTTTTTTCCAATTCTGTGAAAAATGTCATGGGGATTTTGATTGGCCTTGCATTGAATCTATATATGACTTTTGGTAGGATGGTTATTTTCACAATATAAATTCTTTCAATCCATGAGCACGGGAGGTCCTTCCATTTTCTGATATCTTCCTTAATTTCTTTCTTTCAAGATTTAAAATTTTCATTGTAGAGCTTTTAATGTCTTTGGACAGGTTTACTCTGAATGTTTTTTGAAGCTATTGTGAACAAGAGTGTTTCCATGTGCTCTTTCTCTGATTGCTTGTTATTGGTATATAGAAAGGCTATAGACTTTTGTAGGTTAATTTTGTAACCTTCCATTTTACTGAACATGTTAATAAATTCTAGGAGTTTTCCAGTGGAATTTTTGGCATCTCTTCAATATATCATATCATCTGCAAAAAGGGATAATTTGATCT
>NW_008338715.1:1660954-1662971 GCF_000622305.1 Nannospalax galili | reverse complement strand
GTACTACGTTAAAGAAAAGTGGGGATAGTGGACAGCCTTGTCTGGTTCCTGATTTCAATGGGAATGCTTCCAGTTTTTCTCCATGTAAAATGATGTTGGCTGTGGGTTTGTTATATATAGCTTTAATTATGTTGAGGTATGTTCCCTTCTGTCCAATTCCCTCTAGAACTTTGAACATAATGCATGTTGAATTTTGTCAAAGGCCTTCTCTGCATCTATTGAGATGACCATGTGGATCTTGTCATTGAGTCCATTTATATGATTTATGACGTTTATTGACTTATGTATATTGAACCATCCCTGTATCTTCGGATAAAGCCAACTTAATCATGGTGGATGATCTATTTGATTAGTCTGTATGTGGTTTGCAAGTATCTTGTTGAGAAGTTTTGCATCTGTGTTCATTAAGTATATGGGTCTATAGTTTTCTTTTTTGGTTGTATCTTTACCTGGCTTTGGTATTAGAGTGATGCTGGCTTCATAGAAGGAATTTGGAAGTTCTCCCTCCATTTATATCTTTTTGAATAAATTAAGTAGTATTGGAGGCAGATCTTCTTCAAATGTCTCATAGAATTCTGCTGCAAATCCATTTGGTCCTGGACTTTTTTTAGTCAGGAGGTTTTGTATTACTGTTTCAATTTATTTATTTTTGTTATGAGTCTGTTCAAGCTGTTAATCTCTTCTTGGTTTAGTTTTGGTGGTTCTTATGCCTTTAGATATCCATTCATTTCTTTTAGGTTTTCAAATTTAGTAGCATATAGGTTTTTAAAGTATTCCCTTATAATGCTCTGTATCTTTATAGTTTCTGATGTGATGTTTCCCCTTTCATCTCTGATTTTGTTGATTTGGAGGTGTTCTTTCTTTCTTTTGGTTAACTGGGCTAGAGGTCTGTCAAATTTGTTTATCTTTTCAAAAAACCAGCTCTTGGAATTGTTGATTCTTTGTATTGTTTTGTTTCAATTTTATTAATTCTGCCCTGATTTTTGTTATGTTTTCTTGTCTGCTGGGTTTGGGATTCGCTGGCTATTGCTTTTCAAGTGTGTTGAGTTGCAATTTTAAGTCATTTATTTGTGTTCTTTCTGATTTTTTGATGTAGGCAATTAGAGCTATAAACTTCCCTCTAAGGTCTGCTTTCAGCATGTCTCTGAGGTTTTGTTGTGTTGTATTGTCTTTTCATTTAATTCCAGGAATACTTTTATTTCTTTCTTAATTTCTCTTTTGACACATTCATCATTCAGGAGTGTGTTGTTTAATCTCTATGTGTTCATGTGGTGATTAGAGATTCTTCAAGGGTGTTGATTGTTAGCTTTATTGCATTGTGGTCTGATAGAATGCATGGAATTATTTCAATCTTTTTGTATTTGTTGAGGTTTGTTTTGTGCCCCAGTATATGGCCACTTTTGTAGAAGGTTCCCTGGGGTGCTGAGTACAAAATATGTCCTTTGATGTTTGGGTGGAATACTGGGTAGATGCCGGTTAAGTCCATTTGATATATGGTATTGTTTATTTCAGATGTCTCTCTGTTAACTCTCTGCTCTGTTGGCCTATCTAATGGAGACATTGGGGTATTGGAGTAGCCTACTATTAATGAGTTGGGGTTAATCTGGGTCTTAAAGTCCTATAGTATTGTTTTTATGAAGTTGGGTGCACCAGGGTTAAGTTAATTTAAATTCATGATTGTAATATTTTCTTGATTCATTGTCCTTTTGTT
Source organism: Nannospalax galili (assembly GCF_000622305.1). NCBI lineage: Eukaryota > Metazoa > Chordata > Mammalia > Rodentia > Spalacidae > Nannospalax > Nannospalax galili. Next base: position 1,661,260 of record NW_008338715.1, on the reverse strand, counting down.
CAAAATGACATCGCCCTAATTGTCTCTTCTGATTATTTTTAGTTTAAAATCTATTGCATCAAATAGTAGAATTGCTACACCTGCTTTTTCCTTAGTGCCATTTGTTTGGTATGTTTTTTTCATCCTTTCACTTTGAGATAGTGTCTGTCCTTGAAAGTGAGATGAGTTTCTTCCAGACAACAAAAAGATGGGTTTGTTTCTTAATCCATTCACATGGTCTGTTTCTTTTAACTGGGGAGTTCAGTCTGTTAATATTTAAAGTTATTAATGAAAAATGGGTATTGAATCCTGTCATTTTTATTTCAC
>NW_008338715.1:1658033-1660824 GCF_000622305.1 Nannospalax galili | reverse complement strand
GACATGAGTTCTTTCCACCTATTCTTGTGGAAGACTTTTTTTCCCTTCAGTTATAATAGACATTTTTTCTGGGTAAAGCATTCTGGTTTGGCATCTATGCCATTTAGAACTGGAAATACTTTGGTCCATGTTCTTCTGGCTTTCATAGTTTGCACTGAAAAGTCACCTGTAATCCTAATTTGTTTTCCTTTATATGTGACTTGTTGTTTCTCTTTTGTAGCTTTCAGAATAGTCTCTTTGTTTTGTAAGTGTAGTGTTTTTACTATGACGTGCTGTGGAGAGTTTCTTTTCTGGTCCTGTCTGGTGTTCTATATGCTTTTTGTATTTGTATGGGCATATCTTCCATTAATTTGGGGGAATTTTCTTCCATGTTTCTGTTGAAGATCTGGTCCATGCCATTACCTTGGGATTCTTCTCCTTCCTGTATTCCTATGATTTATAAGTTTGGTTTTTTTATGGTGTCACACAATTCCTGCATATTCCATTCTTGTGATTTCTTAAATTTTTCATAATCTTTGCTTGCGTGGTCTATTTCATCCACTTTATCTTCTCAGTTTTGATACTCTGTTTTCCATTTCATTCATCCTATTGGTAAGTCTTTCTTCTGTCATTTCTAATTGGCTTACTGAGTGTTTCACTTCCTTCTTCATTTCAGCCTGAATATTCTTCAATATTTCTAACTCTTCTGAATTCATTCAAAAGTTTATCCCTATCTTCCTTCAGTTCTTTGATAACTTTTTTGTGTGTGTTCTTTTAAATTCACTGAATTCTTTTATCAGGTTTGTAATTGTTCTTTTAAGTTCCATGTCTTGCATTTTCCCTAGAGGGTTCTCTTTGCACTCCTCTGGAGTACTATTGGTATTTGGAGGGGATATGTTATTTTGGTATTTCATGTTATTATTTTATCTCTGTGATAAAATTCTTTTGTAGTTTCTGATTCTTGTGTGAGACTCAGACCTCAAGTTTAGGTCTGCTTCTTTTTGTGAACTTTATGTGTCTTTGTGGTTTACTTTTGGGGCATGAAAAGCTGTTTGTTTAAGCTTCCTGTTCTCTCTTTTGATTTTATATTGGAGTGGCCAGATTGCTTTTTTTGCTCAGGATTTCCCACAAAGGCCCAATTCAGGTGAAGGTCAGATGTTTCCAGGCTTTCTCCTAACATATGGATCCCTCCAGAAATGATTTTGGCCTCAGGAATTTGGGGGTTGGACTGGCCTGGGAGTCTGGCCCAGGAAAGATTCTGGTCTAGGGCAGCTGGTGGCCATGCCATGGAGATGCAAAGGTAGTATGATGGGAAGAGTCCCCCAGGCCTCCTGGGGACTTCACTGAGGAGCTGGGTTGGTCTGGATGCAAAGGATCAGGAAGAGGAAAGATCAGCCCCAGGGTCCCAGAAAGAGGACAGTGGGTGGTGCAGGCCCAGGGAAGCAGAGGGATTTGAGGGCAGGGCCAGGCCCAGAAGCAGTGCTCCTGGGGCTCAGAGAAGGTCAGCCTCTGCTTCCCAGAAAGACCTGGTGCAGGCCCAGGGAAGCAGAGGGAGGTGAGGGCAGGGCCAGGCCCAGAAGCAGTGCTCCTGGGGCCCAGATAAGGCACTATGTTGGTCTGGATGAAAAGGATCAGGGAGCAGTATTGGTTCCCCAGGTGTCTGGGGCCCCAAGACAAGGAATGGGGCAGGGTCCAAACTCAAAAGAGAGAACGGTGGTGGAGATGGAGGGTGAATGAGACTGGGGCAGTCAAGGCACAGAGGGTGCATGGGAGCTATGTGCCTTTAATTACAGCCCTCAGCCCTCTGGTGGCAGAGGCAGGCACATCTCTGCAAGTTCTAGGCCAGCGTAGTCCACATAGTGACTTCAGGTGGGTGGGGACTAGGGAGACCCTGTCAAAAAATTATGTGTGTGTATTTGTATTAGGAGGGTGAATGAGACTGGGGCAGTCAAGGCACAGAGGGTGCATGGGAGCTATGTGCCTTTAATTACAGCCCTCAGCCCTCTGGTGGCAGAGGCAGGCACATCTCTGCAAGTTCTAGGCCAGCGTAGTCCACATAGTGACTTCAGGTGGGTGGGGACTAGGGAGACCCTGTCAAAAAATTATGTGTGTGTATTTGTATTAGTGTGTATGTGTTTATACAAGCCCACTTAGAGTGAAACAATAAAAAAAATCCTTTACTTTTGTCATGTGTTATTTTATTTTTCATCTTTAAAAAGATCTCTGAGTCTTTTGCTTTTATTTGGTTGATTTACTACATTGTGTTCAAGTAAAAACAAGTGGAGTGTTTTTTCCCCTAGTTACTTATGTATTCATGAATTTTATATTTGAATTATTTCTTATTAAAAATAATTTGGTTTGTAACTCATATCTTTTATTTTTAAGTTATATTAAAAATTAGAAAATTTGGTGTTTGGAAAGATGGCTTAGCAGTTGAAATTACTGATTGCTCTCACAGAGGAGCTGGGTTTGGTTCCTGGGAGCTACTGGTGGTTAACAGTTCCCCCTAAATCCAGTTCAAGGTGATCCAATATCCTTATCTGACCTCTGTGCACCTTGGATGAAAAACGTGCACTTACATACATGCAGGCAATACACAAAAATTGAAATAATAATAATAATAAATTAAAAATAAAATAAAAAAAAATTTTAAATGCAGGCTGTACACTCATATACATAAAATAAAAATAATATTTAAAAATGCATAACAAAATAAAAATGGTTATCGAGAAAAATAATAGTATTACCTCATTCAGAATATCCAGAAAATCAATGTCCAGTGCCGCACTCTAACAGTCTCCATTCATAATAC
>NW_008338715.1:1652791-1657661 GCF_000622305.1 Nannospalax galili | reverse complement strand
TGTGTCCATTCATCACTTCATAGACAACTAAATTGCTTTCATTTCTTTTTTGTTTGCTTTTATTGATTTTTTGCGAATTTCATACAGAACTTCTTAATTAGTATTAACAATCTTTATACCCCATCCCCACTGGCACCCTCCTATACGCCCCCTACTGGAGCCCAAATGCTCTGTCATCCCTGTTAAGGCCCACTGTGTCAAGTCAGTGTCCCTAGATGTTCCCCAGTGCAAGTCCATCCACTGAGGTCTAGTCAGCCTATCTAGAGTCTCTTCTTTCAGGAAGATCAGCTGATCTTCACCTAGCAGCAATCAGTTGCCAATATTTCTTCAGATAAAATTGGGATCGCCTATTCATTTTCCCAGTTCTATGATGGGTTTTTGTCTGCCTGAGTTTGCATGGGACTTCTAGTTAATAGAGAAGTAACAAAATGGGTTTACAAGCATCTATATAATAAGATATGAATCTCTATGGGTATACACCCAGGGATTAGATAGTGTGGTCATGTGGGAGCTGTATTTTTAATTTTTTGAGGAACCTCCAAACTGACATCCATAATTACTTTACTAATTCTCTCTCCCAATAGCTGTGCATAAGTGTTCCTTTTTTCCATGTTGTCTCTAATATTTGTTCTCAGATTTCTTCTAGCTCCTATTTCTATTTTTGACACCAAATTTTTATTTTAAGGTTCAATTCCATATTTCCGAATGCTGCTCCTAGATCACACAGAAAGTTATTTCAAAGAACAAAATTAACCTAGATAATATTATTTAATACTCCAAAGCTACTAACTATTATAACTGTTTTAGGTATTTGCAGTATGTGAAATTCACATTCATATATTCACAAAGGAAAACCCTTAGTAATTTTAAGGCATGTGTTATCAACTGATGGGCTAATTATCATAACAAATAATTATTGCTCTTTTACTTTTCTATATTTAAATTTTTCACCTATTACTGTAATAAAAACTTATAAGAAATTAAGTCTGGCGATTGGACTGCATATTTCTAATTTGCATATATTACTACTTAACATAATCACCTTATAATTTTTCCTCTATATCATTAACAAGATCAGACCCAGAGGGGAGGAGAGAAATGGGTGGTGGGCCGGCATAAGACTGAGAACTATTGAAGACTGCTGCTTGTTGGGGAAGAATATTACTTACGTATGATCATTAGATGGCCTAACTGAACTCCAGTGAACCATTTGTGATGAAGGACACTTGGGTACAAATTCCTGAATGAATAGGATCTAGCATGTATGATGGGATACAGGAGGTTCAGTGGGGGGATGGGGAAGGCATGGGTGGGGCAAGGGTTCTGAATTTGATTAAGAACTGTTGTATGAAGTTGTAAAAGCTCAATTAAAAAATAAACTAAAACAAACAAAACAAAAACAAGGAAAGATGAAAAATGGACATCAAAATAATAAATTTTACATGTTTTTGAAAATTGTAGCTGCTACTAAGAAAGTACTATGTGCACAGTTCAGGCTTAAGACCTTAATATACAATATTTTGCACAATACTCTGGCCATCCTACCTATTAGATGAAGAAATGGACACTGAAAAAACTAAAGCAGCTTCCCTAATATCACATAATTTGAAAGATGCAGAATCAGGAATCACATCCAAATGGTACACTTCAGAGCTGGGATCCATAATCTCTGATTTCTATCCGCTTTCTAAAAGTTTAAGGTCTATTGGCGAAGACAGAGCATCCCATTTTTTGCATTGCAAAACAAATTATATGCACAGTTTTCATACCATAGTAGAATCCTTTTTTTCTTTTGTTTGTTTGCTTGTTTGAGACAGGGTCTCCCTTTAATTCTAGCAGGCCTAGAAATCACTATGTAGGTCAGGCTGCTGTCCATCACATAGTACTCTGCCTGCTTCTGCTTCCCAGTGTTGGGATTAAATGCGTGTACCATCATACCTGGCAGCAGCATCCTTATTTCTACAAGTGCCTATGTCAAGCACTCTATTAGTCTTATTAGATATTATATCATTTGAGTAAAATGATGAAAAGAAGAATATATATAAGCCGTAGGATATTTTAGCAGCAAGATAAATACATATGTACATTTTAAATTGGTACATGGTGCAGATTGTATCAAATCTTTGCCAGAGTGTCATTCATGCAAATTACATTCTCGTGTGCTAGATTTAATTTTAAGGTAATTACTTTATGATCATTTCATAGTGTTCAACTCAGCAGATTTTAATAATCTATATGCTTTACAAAATCTGTTTTCTAACAGAAGGAATATTGCCTTGAAAATAAAGGAGCAACATGTATAAATGAATTTCTAAGTTTAAAAAAAATAGTGTATTTCTTCAAATTTAAGAACTCATATTAATGATGAATTCTGAATGGAAACTAGTTTTTCAGCACATGTAAAATAATATGTTTATAAAATTATGCTCAGAAATGTCAAAGAAGAGGCATTTATTTCCTTAATGGTGCACTAGGGCTCCATGCTCTGAATGTTTATGGGTATGAATAATTTAAACATTTCATTCTCAGGTGATGGGGATTTTAGAGATAAATATATGTGCTCAAATTATACACATTAAAAGGGCTACAAATTTTTCATGTCAATATTTGTACTTATAAGATCATTGTGTAGGGACTGTTCAATGTTACTCAGGCAAAGTAATAGTACAGAAAAACTCTAGCATGCTGTACTTTCCTGCAAATTTTAAATTCATAGCTATATATCTATCTTGTAGTTGCATATAGAGATAAATATATGTGCTCAAATTATACACATTAAAAGGGCTACAAATTTTTCATGTCAATATTTGTACTTATAAGATCATTGTGTAGGGACTGTTCAATGTTACTCAGGCAAAGTAATAGTACAGAAAAACTCTAGCATGCTGTACTTTCCTGCAAATTTTAAATTCATAGCTATATATCTATCTTGTAGTTGCATATGAAAAATATATTTATAAGAAAACTTGGTACAATATAATTCAATAACAAAACCTCTGTGTTGACATTATGTCTATTGGAATTGGCAAGGATTTTGTCATCCTTACAAAAATTACTTAAATTTGTAATCACGATGTTTACCACTTGGAAACTTTTCTAAAACTTTGAATGAGAATAATTAATTATTCTTATAACTTTGAATCAAACTACCTATTATTTTTGTAATTTATAAAAAGATTATGTTAATGTTTATGTTCATATAGTTTATCCATTTTCAATACGCTACTGAAAACTTGTTTGTGAACTTAAATTACACTTGTTTAATCTTAATTGAAACTAAAAAGAAATTGTCATTATGAACTTAACTATTTAACCAGGCTATTTCCAAGCTTTCTATCAGTATTTGGCCCATGAATGACTCTAAAATAGTCTAGTTCTTTACTTATATATCTTAAATGTAGAACATGGTCATGGTGCAAATTCTGCTTTATGAATATTTTGTTGTATTTCTTCCATGAATTTATTCATGGAAGATGAATAAAAAGGTGTTTATCTTAACATTCCCACTATACTGTAAAGAAAATAGAAGCTGATGAATGGAAGTAGACTAGGATCTTTGGTATAACCAGCCTTAGAATTACAGAAAATAAATGCTAGAAAACATAATGGATTGAAGCAAAGTCTTTCACTTCACTGTGGAGTGGAAAATGAATTTGAGTTAGTGACAACATGGACATGTGTATTAAAGCCCTAGAAAGCCCAGAAGACTCTGCCTCTTCTTTCTAATTTTGTAGGTGCAAATTAGGTGCATGCATAATGAAGTGAAATGTCCTTGGTTTAGAACCAGTGTGTCAATTTAAACTTTAAACTTTGCTACAGGATACCAACTGGAATTTCTGTACCAATATTTTTCAGAATTATTGTCCTATAGCACTTCTTCTTTTTTTTAAATTTATGAACTATTCATCACTTCATTCTGAGATTGTATTTCTTCATTTTAGTCATTTTTGGAGTATAATGGTGAATCTTCTTTAGTTATTTTAAATATACATACTATAATTATGTTATATTGGTTAATTGTAATGTATTGCTTGAACTCACTGAAAAACTGACTTTAGAAATGGGGTCTTGCCCCTCAAATCCATTTTAGAATTAAGCATGTGTATCTCAAAGTGACTTCAACAGCCCTTGCTGTAGAAATGTGATGCTCCTGAGAACACCTGGATGGTAAACTATGTAAACTATTTTCAACAGTTACTCTTGCTTATTCCATGATACAAAAATGCCTGTACTGAAAAGAGAAGTTCAGTATTGGAAACTCATCCATGGAGATAATGGTCAGTCCAGATCTACTGTTAACTGACTCATCTTCCTCACTTGGTTCCTGCTGATTCTATGACTACATGATTTATGATGTTGCCTTTCTGATATTATATTTGCTATTTTATTTGGAAGCCTCACCCAAGGGGACATTTTGCTCTGCCAAGGATGCACATTATTGTGAATCCCAGCTGCCTTAAAGATCTTTCCCATGTGATTTTTGGTGAGTGTTTTGAGTACTAGATTTGATATTTTGCTATCTCCTACTTGTATTTTTATTTTATTTTGTTTATTTTATTTTTTACTTTCTGCATGCCCTGTGCTTAATAAATCCACTCATTCAAAAGCTGAAGTTTGGCTATTGGAGATGACGCTCTTGATCATACAGAACATAGCTGGCATGGTGGCAGGATCTATGTAATGCTATTTGTGCTTTCAAAGAGTGAATGTTATAAAATAAGAAAGAGGATATATATGATAATGGTAAGACAGTGATAAAGGGTGTGGTGAAAGCCTCATATAGAGGATACTCTGTTCAGTCCAAGACACTCTATGGTAAACTAGGCATGGTTGGCTTAATAAAATGTCCTTAGAAAATCTCAGCTGGAAG
>NW_008338715.1:1647364-1652686 GCF_000622305.1 Nannospalax galili | reverse complement strand
CTGTTATCTGTCTACCTATCTATCATCTATCTATCTATTATCTATCTATCTATCTATCATCTATCTATCTATCTATCTGCCTGTCTACCTATCATCTATCTATCCTCTATCTTCATCCTCTTCCTCCTCCTTCTCCTTATCATCATCATCGTCATTTATCTATCATCACCATCTATCAATCATCTATCTATATTTCTCTCTTTTTATCATCTATCTATCTAAATTGTCTATCATCTATCTAGCTACTATTCTTTTACTTGGGTTTGCTATATACTTAATAAACTCCCTCATTCTGAACCAAAATATGGCTCTCATAGATCATGCCAAACTATACTGATCACAGGCAGTCTTTAATACTGAGTCAGTAAAGAACTGTCCAAAAAAAGTATCTGATCATCTATGTATTTAACATCTAGTTGTAAAGAAAACCACAAAACCACATTAATCTCTATGACAATTTAAAGACTTTTAAAATCATAATAAATAAATGAAGATTAAAGCTTTATACTATCATTTTGTATATCAGTATTTCATGAGACAATTAACAGATATGTAGTTCTTGAATCTTAGAAACACTTAAAATTTTTCATATATAAAGTCAGTTAATCAGAAGAAGATAGCTATTAGAAATATAGCACAGGCACATAAATGGCAAAGGTACAATGCATCCGTATAATTTAAACTTTAAAATCTATCATATATATAATCAATATGTCATATCTGATGTCATGATATTAACAAAATAATTTCTAGTCAATTTTATTTTATTAATTAGTGATGAAAAATAAATTTCCACTTAAAAAATCTCCAAAAAAAATAGAAGGAATAACATAGTTTTAATACTTCAGCTACCCAAGCTAGAAAGATGGCTCAAAGGTTAAGAACACTGACTGCTCTTGCAGAGGACCCGGGTTCAATTCCCAGCACCCATGTGGCAACTAGAAACAGTCCTTAACTCCAGTTCCAGGGGACTCTGAAGCCCTTTTCGGACCTCTGTGGCATTACTTGATGCAGGTGCACTCACGTACATGCAGGCAATACACTCATACACATAAAATAAAAGTAAAAAATAAAACATATTTAAAAATCCTTCAGCTACTCAAAAATATTTGGAAGACAATTTGTCCATCAAAATATATCGGTTTTAGTACGCCATTTAGAAATATAACCTATTCTTAGGCACATTTTCCTTCAGTGAGGAAAAGACTACTTATTATTTTCAGTTATGCAAAGAGAATACACTTGCCTTGAAGCATATATAGGTGTTGTGGGTTTTTTTTGGCAAATTATGAAAACATTATGATTTGTAACAAGCTCCTTATATGCCACTATCAAGTTTAGAATGCATAAATATTGTGTTCTTTCTACATGCTATAATAAAATCTATTAATATGTCCCATTGGCTTTTTCAATATATATATACATATATAGTGTATTGAAATGGGCCTGATAAAGTAAAGAATTTTAATAATTTTAGTAATTTTATGTGTACAGCTGAAAGACTTGTCATGGATTTAAAAATTAAATATAATAAATATAATTTTGTATGAAAATAAATGAAGAAAGTGCCGGATGTGGTGTTGCGCATCTTTAATCCCTTCACTAGGGGAGTAGAAGCAGACAGATCTTTGTCAGTCCAATTCCAGCCTGCTCTATATAGTGATTTCCAAGCCAGCCAGAGCTGTTTAGTGAGAACTTGTGCCTCCAACTCTCTCCCCGAAAAGAAAAGAAATATCAAAAGAAGAACAGTTTCATTGATCTGAATTAGGTAATATATCTGTTTAATGCATTTTTAGTGATAAAAGTTCACTATTTTGGTTTAACAAATAATCATAATTATTGTGGTCCCTTCTGTGATGGTCTCACTGCTTTTGTCCATTGTGTATAAACACCTTCCTGTAGGAACACATTCTGCTGACATGTTTTGTGAGTACAACAGATGCTTTGGAAATAGCTCAAATTTTAAGCAACATCAAATCCTTAATATTTAGTATATATTTTGTGTTTATAAAACATGGGAAAGTGATAAATGTTTGAAAATGCTGATTTCTTTTCCTGCACCTTTGACATTTTTTTCTAATGTATAAAATTAAATGAGAGTATTCTTAATTATATATCTTATAGTAAAAACTTTTGTTTCACATTTATAATACAGCCTCTGCATAAATTTAAGTATTATCATTCCTGTGTGCTTAAAACGGAATTTAAAGTCCATAACATAATGGTTTTAATTTTGTAGTTCTTGCTCTCAATAATAACTTGATGATGCATATAATGCATATTTAATTAATTAAAACTTAATTAAGACTCAAAGGAAATTTGTGTTTTGTTATTCGCTTTCTAAATAGAAAATTGAATATGTTATTTAATGTGTACAAACAAGACAATTACTAGCCTCAAATGTTTTGTATCCGGATTCAGACTGAAAGGACAATGTGACTTTGCTGTTAATCAGATAGGACTTACATCAGCAGAGCCTAAGTCACCTGCTGGAATACAAGATGAAACAGCTGACACACACACAACATAGGTGTTTTTAAGCTCATTAGGAAACCTGCCATGCAGTAGCAGTTTTCTCTGATAAAAATATCTTGCCTCCCTATTATTTTTTAGAAGAAATGTCTTTTAGTTGTATGTAGAAATTCAAATAGACCACAAGAAAATGTAGTACATCAAGTCTACATACAATCTTACTACTCTTTAAGTGTGGTATTTTCATTACTTCTAATTTAGTTAATTACACTTTGCATACTAAATCCCACAACAGCGTCACTGAATGTAATGGTTAATTGTCTAATTCTAAAGAGGCATTCGATTAGGCTCTTCAGTTCCTAATATTCTTGATTTTAGAGGGATGGCTTTCAATTTCGCTTGGAGCAGACTCCTGGGTCTACATCTTAGAAACCATCTAAAAGACTAGAATGTGTGTTTGATCAATTATCATACTTTCAATTTAACATATAAAATGCAACATACATGAAATTTTTTTCTATACAATCTGCAAGAAATTTATAAATATGAAAGTATTTATTGGTATACTTAATTATAGCATCAGACAAGGAAAATGTGTATCAGTGATAACCTGAAAAGTATTATAATGATAAATATCACTTAAGGATGAATGGCCATGCTTCATGCAAATGCTATTTCAAATTCATATGTAGAGAAAAATAAACATTACACAAATAAACAGTGATCACTAATTTCATCTTAAGATATAATAGACATACCGCCTTTTGGGTCATTTTACCAGGCAATGCTGCATGTCTGCATCTAATGATGGACTTAATGATCACTGTTTATTTTCCTCTTTTTACCTAATTGCAAAAACATCTGTACTTTGGAAGTCTTCAGTACGAAATGCACTGCTTCTTTCCCCAAGCTTTCAGACAAAGTAGAGAGTAAAATCTGCACTTCCTTTCTTTTACTAAAATGATTGAAGTCAGACTCTTTCCTTCTCCAGTCTGGTATGAATTGATTGCTTTCCTTCCCTGGGCTCTAGAAAGTGAAGTAACCTGGGAAGCTGATTTACACAAAGATACTGGCATGCAAATCTTATACAGGGGAAGACCAAGCAAAGAACCATACAGTACTTCAATGCTGAAAAAGTCTCAGTTAATGCAAAATCTAACTTGAACTGGATTGGTCCCCTAGATATGTCCTGAAAAGATAATGTACAAGTAATCTTGCACTGCAGTAAAGTTAGTTACCTCTAGGATGGGCATACCTGTGGGTGAAGAAACTAGGCAATCCCCAACAGGCAGCAGGAATGTGAGGACTCAGCAGTCACAACTCCTAGTAGCTCAAGTAAGAGTTCCTATATTCCAAAATATCAACCTGAGAACACAGCACAGGATCTACTACACTGTTCCTCCCTTGCCACTGTAATCAGCCTCCTATGAATTTGATTCCTGAATTATCTGTTTCTCTATTTGGATTGGAAGAGGAACATCCTTTTTTTGTTTTGTTTTGTTTTTTTAAATTTGTGTTACATCCAAAAACTGTGTCACTGATGCTCTCAAACAATGGAAAGATTACCATCATGGCAAGACCACTCTCAGCTAAGCTTCCCTGTGAAAAGGAAAAAGCCTAAAGAATTTTCTCAGTACTAGAAAATAGCAACAGACAAAAGCTGCTGAAAATGTGGGTGTGAAGCAGGCAGAGATCCCACCAAGCTGGCAAAGGAACATTTTGTACATGTGGTGATGCCTTTAGAGACATGAAAGGTGTAAGAGTGAGAAGGGCCTCAGAGGTTTTGGAAAGCTTTAAAACCAGGCAGCACGCATCAAAGAAGTCCCTTCATAAAGAAGACTCTGAGAGGCCATGTATGAAGCTATGAAGGTAAAACCGTATTGGCTGTGCAGACTCCATGATGTGGACACAGCTGAGCTGTGACACATAAGCCAAGGGGAGCTATACACAGACAGTGGAATGGGCCCAAGAGAGTGATGAATGCTAAAAGACACCAAAGCTAGGGGCAGAGCCTCCCCAGCCTCTTGGAATGAAAATCCCAGACACTGGACACAGAGTTGCAGGATTTGCTGTTTTCCCAGTTGACTTTCAGTCTTGTTTTAATTCGCTGTTTCTTTTTCTTCACTTTTTTTTTAAATCAGCAATTTCATGTAATAAAATAGGCAGTAATAATATTTTCACAAGCATAAACACTTAGGTCTACAATGACAGTCACATGATATGCACAGTTGTGAATAGAAGAGCTGTGTTCATAAAAAGATCTGTCAAAAATTAAATGCTTAAAGCCAGGCATGGTTGTGCACACCTTTAATCACAGCATTCTGGAGGCAGAGGCGGTTGAATCTCTGGGAGTTCAAGGTCCACCTGGTATACATGGTGAGTTCTAGGCCTACTTAGGTCTACAATGACAGTCACATGATATGCACAGTTGTGAATAGAAGAGCTGTGTTCATAAAAAGATCTGTCAAAAATTAAATGCTTAAAGCCAGGCATGGTTGTGCACACCTTTAATCACAGCATTCTGGAGGCAGAGGCGGTTGAATCTCTGGGAGTTCAAGGTCCACCTGGTATACATGGTGAGTTCTAGGCCTGCTGGGGTTACAGGGAGACCCTGTCTCAAAAGACACACACACACACACACACACACACACACACACACACACACACACACACACATACACACAATGTGTATGAGTGTTTTCCCTGTATGTTAAGTGCACCCATGCTGTCCAATGCCTGCAGAGGCTAGAAGAGGGAGTTGGATATTCTGGAACTGGAGTTACAGTTGTTAGCTGCCATGTGGGTGCTGGGAACTGAATCCGGGTCCTCTATAAAAGCAGCCACTACTGC
>NW_008338715.1:1640636-1645854 GCF_000622305.1 Nannospalax galili | reverse complement strand
ACAATGAAGATTTGGGGGGGTAAGGAATTACATATCAAAAACCAAAGGATTTGACAATATCACGAGGTCAACTTTTGCAGGTTTCCATTAGCACTGTTCTTTTTTTCTAAAAATGAGTTTATTGGGCTTTCTAACAGAGTATATGGTGGGGGTTTATTTACAGAAGAGTGGCACTCAAATATAGATCCTTTGACTTCCTGACAGCTGAACAAATTGGTGAGAGAGGTGCCTCATGGCTTTCTAGGCTTATCTATCCTTAGCTGTTCCCCCACATGTGGATAAGGGGGACTGATTGGGTGTGTGGGTGTAACTGATTCCCCCATCAAATCTTTGATGAAAATGGTAAGGAGGTATGATGATACCCTGCAAGCATAGTGAATCACATTTTCATTATCCACTCATCAATTGAGGGACACCTAGGTTGCTTCCATCTCTTAGCTATTGTGAAAAGAACAGCAACAAACATGGATGTACAAGTGTCTCTGCAATAGGATGAGTTCTTTGGGTATATGCCAAGGAGTGGTATAACTGGGTCAAATGGTAGGTTCATTTGTACTTTTGTAAGAGTTCTCCACACTGCTTTCCATAGGGGTTGAACCAGTTTGCAGCCCCACCAGCCTTGGATGAGTGTTCCCCTTTCCCCACATCCTCTCCAACATTGAATATCATTTGTTTTCTTGACCTTAGCCAGTCTGACTAGGGCAAGGTAGAATCTTAAAGTGGTTTTAATTTGCATTTCCCTAATTTTTAGGGATGTTGAACATCTTTTAAGATGTTTCATAGCCATCTTTATTTCTTCTTTTGAGACCTCTCTCTTCAGCTTCTTAGCCCATTTTTTAATTGGGTTGCTTCTTGTCTTGGTTCTGTTTTTTGAGTTTCTTTACAGAAGTGTGTATGCTCCTGTCCTAAGGCTTCACTGGAAAGTCTCCATTCAGGCATGGATTGTGACTTTCTCACAGCCACACAAAATGGTGACAGAGCCTCCCCATGGCTTCTGCAGTTTTTATACAGTTAGCCCCTCCCCTCATGCAACTAGAGCTGACTGGTTGGTTGGCATATGTGGCTGACTTTCCCTGCCCCTCCTTTCCTGCTGAGAATAACAATCAACAAAGTTGCCTGTGATGATCCTGAGCAAGCAAATCCTTGTAACCAAAGCTTGGGAGGATGGCATCTGTTCATGGTCTGCCTGTCAGAGAATTGTCCTATGCAACAGGGTGTGATATCGGTGTCCTATTTAGAGTTGAGCACTCTGTAGTCTCTTATTATCAACACACTGACCAGTTGTGAGTCCCTGTATTAACTGTTGTGTGTTTCAAGAAGAATCATCTCTGGCCTGAGTTGAGATGCAGTAATCTATGGGTCTAATAATAAGTCATTATGAATTTGTTTTATACTACTGCTTATTCATTAGAATGATAGTAGGTAGATTCTCCATATGGCCTCTGACTTGTCTAGCCACAAGTTCTTGGCCATGATAACATGACTCAGGTCATACATTAAATTAGAAGTTCTTCTAGTTTCTTCTTATTGCTGTGATTAAAAAAAAAGAAAAAAGAAAAAATACGTGCTAAAGCAACTTGAGGAAATGGTTTATTTTATCTTACTTACCTAGATCACAATTCATCACTGAAGGATGTTGGGGTAAAAACTCAAAGTTGGAACCTGGAGGCAGGGGCTGAAGCACAGACCATAGAGGAACACTGTTCACTGACTTGCTGCCCTGGCCTGTACTCATTCTGCTTTCGTATAGAACACAAGACCACCTTCCCAAGGTTGGCACCAACCACATCACTCAAGAATCAAGAAAATGTCACAAATTCATTGCCACACATCAACACAATAGAGGAAAATTCTCAACTGAGGTTCCCTCTACCCAGGTTTGTCAAGATGAGAACTGAATCAAAGTAGCACACAACATTTTCTCCCATAGTATTGGTGTCAGTATTGTACCATGAACATCTTTTGCCAAACCAGTTGTTATTGTAGCTTTCAGCATTCACAGTTGGATAATATTATTAATTACTCTTCTCTGCAAGTAACATGCACAGCACCTTCTGGTACTATAAAATCTAGCTGGCACAGATGAAGCTTCAAATCAGTACCAGCTTGATTTCTCCTTATTTTTTTTTCTGGGACTCAGGATTGTATTGTCTTCAGCAACAGGGTCTTGCCATCATTTTTTTTTTTTTTGGAAAACCAAGTGCAGTGGCAATAGTCAATCTTGGTGGAGTCTCCATGGGATCCTGCTGGTCAATAATTCCAAAAGAAGGAGTCTATTCCATGGATTTGGATTTGGATTTGGATTTGGATTTTTATTTGCTACTCTGTAGAAATATGAAGTATTCTGGCTAGCCTAATAGAGCCACTGAATCTTCTAATGTGGTAACTACATTTAAACTCTTTTCATAGTGCATATGTATGTACTGAAAGAAGATTCTATAGTAGGTTTCCAAATGACAATCTAGATGTCCATCAACTGATAAATGAATAATGCTAGTATGGTACATTTACACAGTGGAATATTATTCAGCTATTAAGAAAAATGAAAATGTGAAGTTTACAGGTAAATGAATGAAACTAGAAACAATCATCCCGAGGGAGGTTAAATAAAACCGGAAAGATTAATGCTGAATGTTCTCTCTCAAAAGTGGATTGCAACTTTGAATCTTCGGATAAGCATGTTTCAACTGGAAAATTCTTAGAGATCAGGAAACTATTAAGGGGCATGGGGTTGTCCATGGTAAAGGGAGAGAAGCAGTGATATAAATGACAAAGGGGAGCCTAGGGCAATGGCAATGATATCTAAACATTGAGGATCTATGGTGCTTTACTGGCCAAGAAATCCAAAACAGGTAACCCATCCTTGGGTGCTGGCTCTTTTTTTTTTGTTTGCCTGTGATGTCTAGTAGGGGTATTATTGCCCCATTATAGGGTAACTTTATGTAATCTTTTATATATATATATATATATATGGTGTGTCTGTGTTGTGTGTATATGTGATGTTTTGTGTGTGTGTGTGTGTGTGTGTGTGTGTGTGTGTATGTTTATATTTTAAGAAGTGGATTTCCAAATCAGCTTTTCAAAAGATGTTTACTGTTGGTTATCCTTTCCCAAGTTCCCTCCTCTACACTGCCCTCCCTCTCTGAACCCCATTTGACTATTCCTGTTCCATTGTTCATAGTTATTTTACTGCATTCTTTCTTCCCTTGAAAACTTCTCTGTAGGGATCCTTACTAATTTCTTGAACTCTATGGGTATTTCAAATGAAATTTACATATATGAATATTCAAGGATAACATCCATATGAGAAAAAAAACATGCTATGTCTAACTATCAGGGTCTGGGTCTGAGTTATCTCCCTCAATGATTGTTTTCAGTTAGATCCATTTAACAGTGAATTTCTCAATTTTGTTTTTCTTAAAGGCTGAAAAATAGTCCATTGTACAAATATATCACATTTCCTTTTTTTAAAAAAATATTTTATTATTTTTTTACATGTATGAATGCATTGCCTGCATGTAAGTACACCTGTGTTGTTACAATGCCCTTGGAAGTTAGAAAAGGGCATTGGATCCCCTGGAAATGGAATTAGGATGATTGTTAGCTGCCAAGAGGGTACTGGGAATTGAACCCAGGTCCTCCACAAGAGCAGTCAGTACTCTTAACCACTGAGCCGTCTCTCCAGCCCTTCCTTTAATTTTTCTTAAATTTATTTTTATTTTATGTGTATGAATGTTTTGTCTGCATGTATATTAAGTGCATTATGTATTCAGCGCCCAGGGAGGCCAGAAGAGTATATCATATCCCCTGAGACTAAAGTTACTAATTGCTGTTAGCTGCCATGTGAATCCTGGGAACCAAACCATGGTCCTCTGCAAACACAACCAGTGCTCTTTACCACTCAGCCATCTCTCCAGCTCCAATTTACCACATTTTCATATTCCATTTGTTAGTTGACTAACATATAAGCTGTTTCCATTTCCTGGCTATTGTGAATAAAGTAATAATGAACCTGGAGGAGAAAACATCTCTCTATTATGATATAGACTCCGGTGATATGGCTGAATCATGTGGCAGATCTTTTTATAGCATTTTGAGGACCCTCCACACTGATGTCCATAGTAACTCTACCAGCTTGCACTCCCATCAGCAGTGAATAAGTGTTACACTTTCCATATACCCATGCCAGCATTTGTTTTCATTGCTTTTGGATGTTAGCCATGTTGATAGAGTTAATATGAAATCTCAAGGCAGTTTTAATTTGCATTCTCTTAGCTAAGGATGGTGAACATTTTTTTAATGTTTCTTAGCCATTTGTATCTTATCTGTGTTGTTCCATGCTCATTTTTTTGTATTTTATTATTATTTTTATTTTATGTGTATGAATGTATTGCCTGCATGTATGTGAGTGAACTTGTGTCTTGTAGTGCCACGGAGGTCAGAAGAGGGTGTCGGATTCCCCTTCATCTGGAGTTAAGGACAGTTCGTAGCTGCCATGTGGGTGCTGGGAATCAAACCCGGGCCCTCTGCAGGAGCAGTCAGTGCTCTTAACCGCTGAGCCATCTCTCCATCCCCTCCATGCTCATTTTAAAAAATTCTGTCCTTAGCTTTCTTAATGCTTAGCTCTTTGAATTCTTTGTATATTACAGTATTTCACCTTCTGTCAGATGTATGGCTGGTAAAGACATCTTCCTTTTCCATAGTCTGCCTCTTCCTGTTTCTATGTGAATTCTGGTGATTGAACTCAGTACCATGCGATTACAAGGAACTCGACCAAGTGAGTTATCTAGCCCCAAATATCCAATGTTTAATTCTCTCTAGTGTTCAGAAATGTTCACTTCCAGATGAAACACCATGTAGTATGCTGTAAATGTTTAACAACAAGTTCCCCCACAATGTCTAGAATTCCCAATTAATTCTTGTTTCAGCTCATATTCATCTATTAAATTGATGCCGTAAACCAGGATGAAAGAAAGAAAGTGTGCAAGATGTGTTTGTGAGCTAGTGTGAGGTGTGAGGCAGTCATGATCCTGTCCTGTATACTGTGTTCACTAGTAGTGTTGTATTTATCAGATTCTTCTCTCTTCCATACATTCCTGAATTTTGTCAACTGAACATGTTTCCAGAAAATGAAATGAATTGGAAATTGCTATGTTAACTAAAATAAGCCATAGCCAGAAAGACAGACCGTATTTTTTTCTCATTTGCAGAATTTAGA
>NW_008338715.1:1638447-1640586 GCF_000622305.1 Nannospalax galili | reverse complement strand
GCATTGTGTTGGTTTGATGAGCATGGCCCATATAGATTCTAAGTATTTGAATGCTTGGACCTAGTTGTTGGCACTTTGTGAAGGTTTAGGAACTGAAGACTAACTGGAGGAAACAGTTATTGAAGGCAGGCTTTGCTTCAGTCTTATTCAATTTCCTGTTCTCTCTCTCACTCTCTCTCTCTCTCTCTTTCTCTCTCTCCCTTCCTGTGTATGCTTAAAAATTTGAACATGCATCTTTTTGCTCTGGCAGCCATGCCTTACCAGCAATGGTGGACCCCTCATCCTCCTGGAACTGTAGGCTCAATAAACCATTCCTGCTATAAGCTGCCTTGGTCATGGAGATTTATTACATCAACATAAAATTAAACTAATGTAGTCATGAAAATAGAAAAGGAAACATATAAGGGGAAGTAGAGATTTATAGGGATCTGGAGAAGGAAAAAATGTATAATGGAATGCTTGTGATATGAAAACTGAAGAGTGGTCTTTTTGGGAGGAGAAAGATAAGCTAGTCGGGGCAGGGGCATGAGGAAGGGCGGTGGGAGAGGGAGGTGAAAAACAACATGCAGTGACATCTATGTGTGAGTGTGCCTTAAAGAAAGCAACTTCTGTTTAGAAAATACATGTTAAGCAAATTACAATTATCCCACTTCTAGAAATACACATTTTCAGCATTCAATATGGCATTATGAAAACCTTTGGATGAGCACTTAAGAGCTATCCAAGTTCAACATCATTTTTCAGAACTGTAAAACCATTATTTATATCTTAATTGGAAAAATAGGGAACTCTCACCACTACTGAAGTAACAGCTTACTACATACAGCCGGTGAATAGATTCCTGAGAATATTATTATTCCTTGTGATAAAAGCAGAACCTATATTATCTTTGAAAGTACGTGTCAGATAAAGAAAGTGTTTATCCATTCATTATTAAGGGTATGTTTAATATTTATCATCATTGTTCCATTTGATAGACCAATGATAGGCCAATTAATAAAACAATGTTTCTGATTTCATGTAAAAGAGAAACCAACTGCTGTATATGCTAATTTTAGAAATTAATAAAATAATAGTTAAAAATGAAAATAAAAGTTTGGGCACATTTTAAAACCATTTTATAAAGTCTAAGATCAATATAAATCAAATGACAATAAATCCCTGGCTAGTAGTTGTAATTCATCTAACTCTAAAAAATAGTCTTTTCCAAATTTGTCTCCCAAGAGACAAAAATATCCTTCTTCTTTTAGCACAGGAAACAGTAAAAGAATTTTGCAAGCAAAATATCAAATCTTGTAAAACTTTCCTGAAAAAAAATGTGTTATTGCACTTTGCAAATAGCAAAATAGTTACAAATGAATTTTTCAAAAAAAATCTTTCAAGTTATACCTATAAAATGTGAACAAAACTCCCTTCATTTTGCTAACTTAATTGTCAAAACCATTTTCTTTACAGCTGTGGTTGTAGTATTGACCTATAACAGGATGCTGCTGTATTACACTACTTTTCTGTTTTCAGTGCTTCATAATTAAAAAATAGTGATACATTTTTCATCCCAATTTAAAAAAATAGTTTAAACATCTACAATATTATGTTCTAAAACACCAGGATTTACCAACATTATCTTTCCTTACTTCTAAATTTTCTTCAATGATCATGTCTGTTTATTCATCTCAAGCATCAAGGAAAAGAGAATTATTTTCAATTTTGTCTATTCATTCACCCTTTCTGAAATATTCAGTTACCTGAATGTGGTAAATCAGTACATATCACTAAAAGACCTTTTTCTTTTTTGGAAAAGTGCACAATGAGTTTCTTTTTAATGTCTCCTGACTCTCATTAAAGAGTAATCTGCATTCAGAGCATAAAGACATTTTCACTAAGATTCTGATTCTCAGGTCTACAGCAGCCTGCAAAGGTTAATGTCAAGGTGTGTTCTGACACACTAGTGTCTTCCTCCTCCACATCTTGAAAAGAAAGACATCCCCTCCACATGAATAAATGTTCATTTCTGATGAATGACTTCAAGTTGGGTAGCAACCAGCGGGTATGCTCAAAAAAGTCAAAAAGTTTTCTGTCTTGTCATGTCTGCCCCAGAGCATTTCTTTTGAGAAGGTGTTCTGTCATTAAAATGTTGAT
>NW_008338715.1:1634009-1638237 GCF_000622305.1 Nannospalax galili | reverse complement strand
TTGTGTGTGTGTGTGTGTGTGTGTGTGTGTGTGCGCGCGCGCGCGTCCATGCTGCGTCTGTTTGTGTGCTGTGCATACCAGTTCATCTCTTTGTGCATTCCTGGGTGCATATGCACATGGAAGCCAGAGATCAAGGTCAGGTGCCTTCCCAGTTGTTCTCCATCTTATTGCTTTGAGGCAGTATCTGTTTCTGAACTTAGAGCTCACAAGTTTTGCTAGACTGTCTGGTCAGGAAGTTCAGGGACGCTCCTGTTTCTATCTGACCAGCTCTGGGATTTAAAGGTGCATGTTTCTGTACACAGGGTTTTGTTGTTGTTGTTGCTGTTTTTGTTGTTGTTGTTTAACATGGATGCTGGGAATTGCACTAGAGCTCTCATGTTTGCATGACAAGCATGTTACTGAGTAATTTCCTCAGCTTTATTTATATGATTTTATTTAATAACAAAGAATCAGGAACTTCCTGTCATTTCTGTCTATGGTCTAAGCATGTCCAGAAAAGATAAAAAGGGATCAAAGCATCACAGATCATGTCATTTATTTGTCAACAGCACTTAGAATATGCTATAAAGTTAAAAAAAAAACTATTTTTTTAAAGATAGCTGCCTTGTTTTTTTAATTAATTTATAAACTGAGGTCAACTAAATCTATCAATCATTATGTTAAGTTACAGCCTGTATCATTTTTTTTAAATTACTTATTTCATAACCATATGATTAGAAGAGGCATTTCATTACAACAGCATTGACATATTCAATAACAATTTCCAGAGCTAAGATGCTTCTTTTTCAAAACTGGCTGTAAATTATTAGGTTTACAGTTGAATTAATACAGTTATACAATATTGTACTCTGTATAAACCCTATAAGACATAAAATAAATGAGGTTTCAAACTTTAAAAAAGATCTCCATTTCATTATTAAATACACAGTTTCATACCTGTAACACAAAATTATTAGAGGAAAATTAAGAAATAAAAGACAAAATTTTAAAACAATAAATTTGAAAAATTCAGTAGCCCTCTAAACCAAAGAAACAGGGAAAAGTAGTTTCCTCCAGTGTTATAAACCTGTTAATTAATGAAATATACTTAGATAGCATTTGGATATTTAAAAGGTAGGCAATATTTGAATCAAGATAGGAATGTGGTGAATTCTTTCTTTTGGTGGATGGTATTTTAAAAAATGCTTCCACTGATAGTGATCAAATACACACTGTTAGTTCCACTGTTGGTTCTGATATTCCCAAACATCACTGTTCATGTATTTACACTAATCATGAGAAAAAATGAAACACTTTATTCTAACCTGTTTCTCAGATTCTAATTGAATCTCCAGATGGAAACAGAGTCAGATTATATGTTGTAGGGCCTGAGGCCAGGGGCAAGGCAAGAAGGTGCCTAGAGGAAATGGCCCGGGCATGACCAGACTTGTTTTGGCCTAGAGGAAGTGGCTGGGGCGCTGGCCAAACTCGCTAATTGGCTCCTGTCATTTCCATGCATCTTGGCAGCGCATCACTTCATGAACGCTATGCTGTGCTATGGAGAGGAGACTGCATGCTCAAGTTCACCTTTAACATGATTGGACTCTTGGTTGGGGAGGGGATTTTCCTTTGTGGTTTTTGCCTACATAAGCCCTGTAATGCCTGCAATAAACGAGTTCCTGCTTGACTGGCTCCCTGTTGCATCTGATTGTCTCCCCTGGAGGCTGCGGGCAATGGGCCGACTGCTCACCTCCCTTTCCCCGGCTCCTGTGTTCAGTCAGGATCCCCAACAATATGTAATGAAAATAATTTTGCAAGTCACTTTAAAGAGGTTGCCAAGATAGATGTTTTTCTCCAATCAGCCTGCGGTAATGTTTCAGAATAAACTGGCCATAAAACATGGTAACAGGGAAACCTCCACATAAAATAATGTTATTTTCCTGCACTGGGATTTTTTCTGACAGGCGAAATTGCAGGTGCTTTTAGTAAGTTAAAATTATCTTACTTAAAGAAGTCAGGAACACTGCTGAGTAGGGCAAAAGTAATTAAGAAACATAGAAAATTGGTTTTGTTTAGTTACTAATATTGTTGCCATCAGGTTTGTAGTCTGAAGATAGATACATGTGACATGAATTTTCATGAATCTCATACACATTGAACATAGCACAGAAAACAGGAAAAGTGAAAAGTGGATGCTCTTGTCAGTGTACATATAATCAAAGAAGAAATTCCAAAAGATCAATAGCATATAGAGAAAGAAGGTATTTTTCAAAGAAAGCTATACATTATTTTAAAAGTAGCTCTTTACATCAATAAAAGACTTCAAATTGTGGCTAATAATCATGAGTGAATCAGCCATTTAGGACTAACTTTGTGCAGCTGTCCATGGTCCAGTCTCTGCAGAATATAGTTTATATGCCAATTGTTTTGATTTTCATCTTTCTTTACTTTTTCAGTTATAGTTTCCAAGTTACGACAATACTACTTTTGAAATTTTCAATGTTACAAAGTATGTTTTCACAATTTCAATATGGGAGGTATTAACTTTAGGAAGACTTTTGAGGAATTATAGATTGATTTCCACAATTAATTTTCAAATTTGACTCCAGGAAATTGTGCTTAGAGCATTGACTATGTTACACTTTCCTCAAATACATCTGCTTCCTTAATAATAATTTTGGACATCAGTATCTGAAAAAGCTATTTTTTTATTGTAATGTCAGCACTTTGGGAGACTGTAAATCTGGTAGTGACCTTTTGTGGTTTTGGGCCAGTCTTACTACCTAATGGGGGTTCATCACAATATTTCAGATGACAACACAAGGTTGACAACGATGGCAATCCTGCTAACTCTGCCTATTAAGTGCTAGCATTGGAGAATGTGACAGCACGCTCAGATTTGACGTATTTCTTTATGAATACTGTTCATCTGCTTATAACTGCCATATCCTTGTGATGACCGATTGTATATCTGAAAGTATGTGCTGTAAAATAGGTTTACTAGTGCTTATTTCATTATATAAGGTGGCCTAGGAAATGTTCTGCCATGTTATGTTTCTCAAATAAAATCCTTCGAAAACATGAGTCTCTTATTTTTAGGTATTAGGCTTCTACAATTAGCTCTTCAGAATGTTAACATCTGTCCTTTTAAATACAGATATCTTAGTTTTATGAATTTTGAGTGGAATTTTAACAATCAGGATCATGGTATTAAAGATTGTCTTATAGTATTATTTAGTACTGTAATTTATAATGCTGTATTATATAATATAAATGTCTGCATTTTTAAAAAGAATGAAATATGATTTTATTTCTTTATGAGATTGTTTATAAAGAGTAGTTTATAAATTTGTGCTGCATTAGGTTGACATTTTCTCTTTTAATTTCTCATTAAGCAGAAGTTATGTGAGGATGAAAGCATCCTAGAAGTAACTTTAATATTTTTGGAAGATAACTGCATATTTTAGTTTTAGCATTCATATGTTTTTGATCATAAGAAAATAAAAGGAAAAATAAATTTAAATTATTTAATGTCTTATTAAATAAGATTTACCATATGTGTATTTTTTCTGTGTGCATGCTTTTGATTTTTAAAATATGTGTAAATTAATATGTAAATTAGAATTTTTTTGAAATATAATAAAAATTGAATCCATCATAGAATTACAAAAAAGTCATGATTTAGCTAAAGAGTTTTAAAACTTACATTATAAATCTAAGAGATTTTAACGTGTTTTATTACTACTCTTTCTAGAAATCTATTTTTCTGGAAAAGATATGTGTTTAATTATATAATCCCTCTAAATGCAAAATGATGAGTGTATTAATAGATAATAAAATATTTCTTTTTAAATGAATGCCATTATATAGAGAGAATGCTGATTAGCTTTTAATTTTGTCTCAGCCTAAATCTGCTCACGTACAAACCAGCTTGTTGATTGAGTTTTTTCATTTACAATATGAAATGAGACACATGAGACACTTGGGAAAATGAAGATTTAGAAGCAAAGAGTGAACTCAAAGAAATTATTTGAAGGTTATGTAGTAAAAGTTCAGTTCATCCAACTAATTAGGACTGTTGGGACTATTATAATGTTTAGTTTCTAGGCCAAATTAAGTTTAGTAGCTTATTCCCTTACCAAGTTAAAAATAATAAAGTTAATAAATATTTTACAATACCATTATTTTCCCTTGGTAATTTATCATCACGTATAATTTCTATTTCTTTTTTTGCAAACAGAAAAGCAGA
>NW_008338715.1:1623908-1633807 GCF_000622305.1 Nannospalax galili | reverse complement strand
TATATATAAAACTTTGTCATAATGTGTATGCTGGTACCAGAAAATAATTATACATATGGGATAGATTTTCCAATATTGATGTAGGTTGACTGTTGTCAAAAATACTTTAGCAGAAGATGTCTTGTCTCTCTGGCTCTTATAATCTTTCTGCCCCTCTTCTGATGTTTCCTGAGCTTTAGCATCACAAGTTGAATTATAGATGTACCACTTAGAGCTTAACATTTCATAGTCACTTATTCTCTGTGCTTTGATCAGGTGTGGAACTTTGTAGTAATCTCCAGCTAATGCAAATTGGAGCTTCTCTGATGAGTGGTGAGAGGTTCACTTGTCTGTAAATATGACATCCATTTAGAATAATAAGAAAGTATGTTGGTGTAGGACAGTGACGGATGTAGGTTCCTCTCTAGGGTCTATGGCTCTCCAGTCATGTGTACTAGGCTGCGTTTACAGTTCCGTGCATGAATTCCTTGCTTCTCACTTTTATATAATCAAAATACATTGTACACATACATGTAATTATTAAAGAGTGATTTTAAAATGAATACCTAAGATAATGAATGGATAGGAAATATATTCAGCAATACTTTTCTGTATTAAAGGCAAATATTTCTCTTTATATTACACAAACTGGAGATTCTACAACAAAATCAACTTGATCAGGCCATAGTATGTTTATATACAATGGGTTTAACATGTTGATGACTTGCTTATAAATTTACATCTACATTTATGTTCACAAAGGAGTAGTGTTTTCTTTTTCTTTAATTTACCTGTTAGAATTTGTCATAATGTGTATGCTGGTACCATAAAATAAGATACTAATGTCTTAAAATCAGATAGATACAAATAATTTTACTCATAACTCAGAGAATTTAAATGATTCAAACTTATTTATTCTTAAGTACTAAGAATATTCTTAAATACTAAGAATAAATAACCAACAATCAACTGTAACTCATATAATTTTTTTAGTCATGATTTCGCTTCCAGGTGTCATCAAAGACTCACATGCCAGAGGCCTCATGGTCTGTCTGTATCATTATTGAAAGGTGGCAGAATATTTATTAATTTATATTATTTATTTATGTATTTCATTTTGCATTTGTATTTTTTGTATGTTGTACATGCCTGCAAGTATGTATGTTTGTATGTGTGGGGGCATATGGTATATGCTGGTGTACTTTCACAAGTGTGTGTGAGTTTATGCAGGCAAGAGATCCTCATAAGTGTCTTCCTCAATATATTAATTAGTTCTATTTATGTTGTTTTGGAAGTATCTATTATGCTTGTTGAAATATTTATTTAATTTTAAAAGTTTTGTTTTAATTTCATTAGTATGTAACCACACTGTAATTCTAACTTTAGATATCAAATATATTAAACGCACATTCTGTATTTAAGAATACATATTTTATTTAAAGGTCATTCAAAATGTTGCAGTATTTATGATACCAGAGAAAGTTTAAACAAATCCTTTCAATTATTTATAATCTTAAACTTCTTAATTTTTAAAAAAGCAACATAACTTAGTAGGTATTTTACTGGTTATGAGGAGCACAAAAAGATGACATTTACAAATGAATTAATTATATTTACTTCTTTCACCTAATTAATTGTTATACACTACTACATATATGTGTGATATTCACATTAAAACATGGTTAGGGGGAAAATCACTTTCTTCTGTAAAATTATATTAAATTGCTCGCTTTGCCTTCCAAGATTCCAAGGTTTTTCTTTCTTTTTTATCTATTTGTCTATAGTTTGTATTAACATTTGTTAATATACAAGATCACATGATTATTTTATGAGTTCATAATTTCAAAACTTGATATTGCTATCATTATCAAGTAATATGTAATAATAAATAGATGGCTTTTTTGTACTTATTTTGTGTTGAGAAATATAATTGAAATTCCTTATCATTCTATTTAGTATTAATATATATTTTATCTTTCAATAATAATTTGTTTTCCTGTTGTTTGTTGCTGGGCTCAGATTTTTCCTCCCTCTTAGTTATTTTAATTGGCTGAGAAAAAGAACCCAACTCCTGGATGGTGACCCATAATAGCCCTAGACTTACAATGCCAACTGCAGCATATGTGCAAACTGAGGCTAACTAAAACTCCAGTTCCAGGGATGGGAAACATCCTGTGGAGTTGTTGGCCAGTGTAAGCCAAAAGACTGTCCAGACAATATAGGCTAATGCCCTTGCCCTCAGTTTCCTAGCCGAACCTGAAGGTAAGTGCATTGTTGAAGACACAACACACTTCTGACATAGATTTTTGAGGAATTGCTGGGACTCACCTGGACGCCTCTTTCCTGAGGCCTTATTCTCATAGCATTATAAGGTGCTGTACAAACAATCAAGGAAAAAAGGCAATCAACAGTTCTATCCATCTATAAAGTTGACAAATCACACAAAGACCAGTCCATCAAAATATCTGTAATGTGCAATAATGGAGTTCTTATTTTGGGAGTAACAAATAATCTGTCTCAGTGTACTTCATGCCTGGTACTGTAAACCTAACCCACTGCCAATGGCTAGAGATGTTAAATCATCTCTGTAAGGTAGGGTTTCTATTTTCCTTTTAGTAAGATCAGTTGTTGCTCTTGCTTTTTTCTTCTTCTTCTTCTTCTTCTTCTTCTTCTTCTTCTTCTTCTTCTTCTTCTTCTTCTTCTTCTTTTTTTCCAGTATTGGGGTTTGAATCTACATCCTAGTCTTCTTTTAACCCTTTATTTACCCTCTAAGCTGCTAAGACATGAGTTTGAATTTTTCATACTCCTGTTTCAGCCTTTGAATTAGCTGCATTGTAAGCCTGCACTACTAGTCCTATCTCTGACTAATGAGGTTTAAACCATTTTCCGCCATAGTAATCACATTTTCATCTGTTCTCTGTGCTTTCTTAGTTTGGCATTGTATAATCTGTCTAAAGT
The DNA here is from genome assembly GCF_000622305.1 of Nannospalax galili. Classification (NCBI taxonomy): domain Eukaryota; kingdom Metazoa; phylum Chordata; class Mammalia; order Rodentia; family Spalacidae; genus Nannospalax; species Nannospalax galili. The sequence continues at coordinate 1,630,870 of NW_008338715.1, read as the reverse complement.
TAAAATCAGAAAACCTAGAGTAAACCAGTTCACAAGCTTGCTTCACATTTGATATGAGGTTTCTCTGAATCTCAGTTTCCCTGTCTAGATACTAAAATAACTCACAGTGCTATTGTGAACATGCGATAGAGCTCTCTTAGTGAAAATACACAATACCATTTATAAAATGAAGTCAGCAATTGGTAAATGTGAGTTTTTGTTTGGAATACAAGTAAAGTCTTTTCTTCCATGTTTAAATTTTTTTAAGAACATGGAAAAACTAGGGCTGGAGAGATTGCTCAGCAGTTATTGGCACTGGCTTCTCTTACAGGGGACCCATATTCAATTCCCAGCACCCACATGGCAGTTAACAACCCTCTGTAACTCTAGTTCCAGTGAATCTGAAACCCTCTAATGACTCTGCGGTCATTGCTTGACATGGTGTACACTTACACACACACAGGTAGTACACTCATATACATAAAATAAATTAATAAATTAAAAAGTATATGGAAAAGTTACTGATTTCTAATGTCTGTGTGGTAAATTAACTTTGCAGGCAATGTCGCACAGTATTTTATTTCCTTGATAGTAACTAGCTTCATAGATTGAATCAATAAACACTTCACTATGATGGCAAGAAGATGGTCAAACACTAACAGGGACTGATCTAGTGTACCAGATAATGGAGTAGTTGTCTTCTAGGGGATATATGCTTAAAATGGCTCATGGATGGCCCAGAGGCTGCTGGATCTGGGCCCTATGCCTTGCTGATCTGCTGAGGAGCCTCCCTGGACAGAGCTGCTATATGCTATGCTGCCTTGACACAGGCTTTCTTCTCTGCCACCATGTTTTCAACTTTCAACACTCAATAATGGTATGATGCAAACTGATTTCTAATAGATTATTCTGATATGATACATGTATAATTGTCTTCAAATAGATTAGGTCTTCTATATATATTGTATTCATATTATATTTTATATACAAAAATGAAATTAAAGTCTGAAGTGGTGGCACATGTCTTTAAGACCAGCTCCTGTGAGGCAGAGTTAGGTAAATCTCTGTGAGATAGAGGCCAGTCTGCTCTACATAGCAATTTCTAGGCCAGCCAGGGCTACAGGGAGAACCTATCTCCAAAATCAACAAAATTTAAATGAAATTCATTATCAGTGGCCCCATTTTCTAATATACATAATGAATGAAATTATCAGCCAGTAAGATTATAAAGGAAATACTAAAATGAAGAGAACAATTCCAAAGACTTAGCATGAAAAAAGAATGCATAATATCTCATGAAAAATTTTAAAGGTAATTGATTGGATGATATTTTTAATATGGGAGCCAAGGTAAAATGTATTGTTAATCTCCAAGCAATTATTATTTATTTCCTATTAAAAGGGGGAAAAAGGAATTCAAAATTAAATTTTACTCTAGTAACATTACTTCACCAATTGGTTTGTTTCCTATTTTGTATCTGGTCTTTAAATATTTGAATGACTCTATGTGTAAGACAAATCTACCAGAAAATCCCCAGTGACCACATTAATAACACCTGTATGTACTGCCTTCAATAGGCTGTACTACTTTGGCCTGCTTCAGAGGTATTGCATTGACAAATTGCTTTGAACTCAAGGGCATTAATTTACATAATAATATGCATGAGTTTAATAAAATATAAAATCAGTTTTGAAGTTTATTTTCATTCTCATGATAAATTAGGAAAATTATATGGTAAATATGTACCTCAATAATTAGCATAGGCATTGTATCAATGTTTTCAATGTTTTTTTTTTCCCTATTTTGTTTTCCCAGGGTATATTAGTCATGATTCAGGATAAGAGAACAGTCACTTAGCTCTCCTAAAGAAATATCAACATATTTAAAATCTAAAAATTAAACATGAATGAAAAGAAATAATGAAATTAACTTCTCTGTAATGATAACAAATAGTTTTTGTTCTGAGGTAGATATTACCCTATTAATGTTTTGTCAAAAATTGATTAATACTGTATTTTATCATATTAATTAAAATATATCATTACAGGAAATATGACATATAAAATAATTTCAATACTATTTATCAAGTTAAAAGATAACCATATTAATTAATAACTTTGAGTTTTGAATTAGGACTTTAATTAAATTACATATCATAAAATGTTTATTGGGCTTTTGATGTAGCTCTGTGATAGCCTTCCTACTACATGAAACTCAGTGCTTGGTCTCTAGTACACACAAAGTGTTAAAATAAGGTAAAATAAAATGAAATGCTTATTTTTCTCAATTTCTATTGAGATGGAAGAAGCACTGATCTTTCTGCAGCTTTACATTTTAAAGCTAGTAAATGACACAGAAAGGTGCTATTAAAGGTAATCCAAATATGTCCTCTTATTATGTTAAATTAATGTGTATCCCCAAATTGGCAAGTTAATAAGACTAATTGTTTTGTTCATACAGAACAGTTCATAAATTTCTTATCCATTGTTTTAAAATTTACCTTTCTAGATTTATTGATTTACACCTTGTTTCTTTACTAACCTGCCATTAAATGTATCACATGAACTGATAGGTTTGAAGAAATTTTACCAATAATTCAGGAAAAATCAAAATAGTTTTAATCTACTAAATTTCCTCTTAAGAGTTTTCTTTAATTTTGGAAAATGCTGCTCACATTTCATGGGCCAGACGACATGCATAAATTGGTAAGAGAGATACAAAATGAAATAGGATTATTACTAATGTGAGGGTGAAAAAATAAGTGATAAATGTATCAATACCAATAGATTTTAAATTAGTGAACAAAATTAATAACATTTTAAATTTTTTCTTGTGATGACTAAAGTGTATACTTTGGCTAGAAATTAGATTAACAGTAAACACTTCAAACAGTAGAAAAGTATTATATGCTGTATTTTTATTCAATTTTCGTATTTTCTCCAAGAAATATGGCTTACAATATATACTTTGTATGAAAGTAAAATAATTTAGACTGAAGTTCACTATAGAAATCAGAGGACTCTAAAGTACAATGGTTAGGAGAAGATACTTTGCAAACAAATGGTCCACATTTAAAGCACACCTCTGCCATAAGCTAGTCAAGGAACCTAGGATATGTTCTTTAAACCTCATGATCTTCATTTGTAAAATAGATTATAATAGTCATTGTTCCCTATTCTCAAGGCTAAATTAAATGAATTCATCCATTTAAAACCCTTAGAGAACTACTTGGGAAGGATTAAATACTACACAGGTGCTTTGCTATGGCTGAGTGCTCACTGAGAGACAAGTGGAAAGAGCCTTGGAGGCATCCAAGAATCTTCTTTTCTTGTATTAGTTCTCTCAGAGAAAGCAGCTTTGGAGCTGTAGGACATTGGTCCACTTTCTTCAGGGGTGTGGCCACTGAGAAGCTGCCCTTGCTTCTCACCCATGCTTGAGAAATGAACTATTGAAAATCGGTGTGTCATACAGAAAGGACCGCATGATAGCAAGAACGGTAATTGGAAATAAGGACTTCAACAGGAAAGGGAGGGGGATAAGAGTGGGGTATGCGATGGATGAAACTGACTAAGGTTCAATTATATAATTGTTTAAAAAGCATCAATTTCATGGTGAGTAAATTGAATTAAAAAGCAATAGAGACATTCACGTAAAATGTGAACGAAATTTAAAATGAACATCAGAAAATAGAAAATGTAAACACAAACTAACATTAGAATTTGATAAAAGAGAGTGATAGATAATGTGATAGTGTATTTTAAATGCACTAATAGTTCAAGGACATCTCGCTTGCTCCAGGCAGTGGCCCAAATCCTCAGCCCCTAGCTCACACTTCCGCCATTCCCAGAGTACCCTGCGCTGTCAGATTTGTGTCTCAATCTTGGTCAGAGAAGTTTCTTATTCAATGAATACTGGTTAACGCAGACTCAGAACTATTCAATGAACTGAGACTAAGCAACAGGGAGTGCTCATCCATATATGGGCTATCAGCATCATGCCTCCCCCCCCGAAACACTATAAGACTCGGGGTAAAAATGGGGGGGGGGTTATGTAAGAGCTGGAGGATGGGGAGGGGTGCTGTGAAATGCTTTTCTCTGAAATGACATAGCTGTTGCATACATGAGAGAACAGCAGTGGTTAACTGACTATAACCTGCAGGAGACGAAGCCTGCTAGAGATTACAGTATAAATCAGGGAAGGGCTCCTCAAGCCCCTCCTCTAACTAAGAAGTTATTGGAAGTTGATGGCTGATGGGTGAAGAAGAGACATTTTTCTTTAGAGGTATGGCCATTAGGTTTCCCATACACAGTGGAAAACCTCATACTTGTATGTATACGGGCAGCACTGATGGATTTAGTGGATGGTAACAATAATTATAATGATAAATATTATTTTAGAAAAGATGATATGAAATTTGAAGGGAGATGTTGATATTGAGCTGAAGGGAGAGAATATGAAATCAAAATGAGGAAGATACATTGTATAGATGTATAAAAATTTTAAAGAATAAAAATAATTTAAACGCATTAAAATTTGGCCAGTTCAAGAAATGAAATAGAAAAGATAACTGCCTGAATTTTGATTATCTATCTTCAAAGCAAAAGAGAACGTATCAGCTATCACAAACTTTGATGCAATCAGGATTTCTCTGGACACTTAAAAAGGAAAAGAGAAATAAAGTAAGAAATAAAACACTAGGGGTATGAAATATACACAAATTAGTATTTCTTTCCTTTTGCGGCCAGTGTCAGCTCTTTCAGAAGCTTAGTTATATAAGGGATTCTTTGTGATTCTGAAGAGTATTTGGGAATTAGAACGAAAGTAACTGATTAGCTTAGTTCTTATTCAGCACTAAAATTCCATCATTTGAAGTAATTAATCTGTCCATGTATTTCATTACCTTATATAATAACAAGAACATTCATATACCTCCCATTGGAATTTGCTGAAGATAAACCAAGGTTTAAAACTTTAATAATAAATTCGTTAAAAATTGTTTAGCATTTCTATGCATAAAAACAGGCTAGAATTTTGAGAAAATAACTTTTCTGACTATTAGTTTATTCGGTACATACAATCTCCTCCAATTTTATGACTGACCATAGCTATGACCAAACTTTCCTCTGAACTGGAATTTGGTTGGTGAGCCAGCCCAGCCTTGACTTTCACATCGGCATCAGGGGACATAGTGCTCCCACGGTAGGTCTCTGTCACCTCTTCTCTTGTGACTTTAGCAGACTTCTCATTGTGCTGGTCGATTTTTGTCAACTCGAAAAAATTAGTCCTCTGGTTAGAAGGAACCTCAATTTAAAAAAAAATTCTTCCTTCAGAGTGGCCTGTAGGCATGTCTGTGGGGTATTTTCCTAATTGCTAATTGATGAAGGAGGGCCCATCTCAGTGTGGGTGGTAGCATCCCTGGGCAGGTGGGTCTAGACTGTGTAAAAAAGTGCTGAGCAAGATAGGGAAACAAGCCAATAAGCAGCATGTTTCCATTGTCTCTCCTCCCGTTCCTGCCTCCAGGTTCCTGCCCTGTGTTCCAGCCCTGACTACCCTCAGTGATGGATTTTGACTTGGGAATGTAAAGGATGAAGTAGCCTCTTCCTCAGGATGGTCTAGGTCAGCATTTTATCACAGTAATAGAGAACCAAACTAGAACATTCACCCTGTGAACCTTAGGGACAAGGCTTCCCAGTCTCAGGGTGGATGAAGTGCAGGGTGGTGGCAGCCATGATCTTAGGAGGCAGGCAAAGGTACTCACTGAATACCCTCATTGATAAAGTTAGAATAGAAATTTCTCCAGGCAAATGGTGCCTTCATGTAGCTTCAAGTCTTGAGACACTGCATGGCCTTCATATCATGAAGGTTGGGCACATTCTTGTGTAGCATTTCCTGGGGAAATGTTTGATGATGTAAACATCTTCCTTAGCAACTATCACTCCCAACTTAAAAAAGAGTTCAAAAATGGCAAATCCAGTTCTTGAGCATCAATATCCTGGTGGCTGCAGGTTCTGAAGTTGAGTTTAGAAAGAAGTAACTTTTTTGTGTTTTCACTTTTAGCCTTTTTTATAGATAGCTATTAATATATTTCACTTTTGTAAAACAACTGTAAAATTATTCTCAATCAAAAGTATATAGAGCAGAGGGCAACATAAAGTCAAGAATTATAGAACACAGATCAGTACAGCAATCAATATGTTCAGAGTTATGTAACAGGAAGATTGAAGAAATTGAAAGCAAACAAAAATACACTAAAATATTATTATTAGATGTCATTAATTAATGTATTCATTAGATGATATAGTTGATTAAGTGCTTAGAACAAACACTAAAGCCAACATAATGGTCAATATCTCTCACGTGGTCAGTAACTTACTGCTGGACACATGTACAAGCACACATGCACAAGTATATACAATACATTTTCAAAATAATAGGCAACGTTTCACATTGACAAACCTATTACAGAATGCTTCTAGTTAACTTTCATGAGTACGTACTATATGCTCTGCACTACCCCGTCTTTCACAACCCTTAGCTTGTTCATTACTTCTAAAATCAAACTCTTAATCTCGGTTTATTCTAGCAGCTCCTGATACACTGAGAAATAAAATATACACAATAAATAAATATACACATTATTATTATATTGTGGTGAACAGCAGTTACATTTTGTGGTTAAAAGTTTATTCATCTATTCTACAAATTATCTGTATGTTGAATTACACAGTAATTAAATATGTATTTTTTATAATAAGATAAAATGCCTCTGAAAATAAAACCAATTTATCACATGACTCCATTATATTTGTTACTATGAAGAATTAGAAAATTCAAATAAGCTAAGTCACAGGCATAATCTTTATTATTTTAGTTAATTTTTTAAACTGCCATCTATGAAAATTGTCTAGCAATTAACAAAACCATACAATTTATTTACAGATAGTTTTAAGGGTTTTGTTTCTATTTTTCTTTTGACAAAAATG
>NW_008338715.1:1621983-1623892 GCF_000622305.1 Nannospalax galili | reverse complement strand
TTGACAAAAATGACCTTTTCCTTTCAAAAACACTATAAAATTTCAATTTTTGAAACTGGGTCTTGAAATAAATCTAGTGTTTTCTCTACATGTGTTTGGTATACAAATGTTTCTCAAGAATCAGTAAAGTACCAGAGTTATCTGAAGAACATAAAACACAGAAATGAAAACTCAATTGGAGTGGGTCTGATTGAATAGGCCACCATTCTGAGTGCATCAATAATCTTGATTTTGTTCTTTTGCAGCCTATCTGATCAGAGAAATTCTGTAATTCTACATTAAGCAATAGATGACCAATTTTCTGGCATGCATTTGACATGAAACAAATGTTAGAAATCTCCTTAAAGTAATAAAATGTCAGAGATTTAAAGTACATCTTTAAAAGTTAGATCATTTAAAATGATAACATGGGCAAAATAAGCCTCAGGGAAAGCAGAAATCATCAATAATGACAGTGGAGAAAAAGACCATCATTTGCATTATTAGAATGAAGACAGAATTGTAGTCAGGAAGCTCTGATTTCAATTCTTTAGTTAATAGCTCAGCATAAACCTTGAAAAAATATGGTTTCTCAGTGGTTTCGAGTTTGATCTTTAAAATTTGGGTTCTATAACTATCATATATACACATATATATGTATATATATGAGAGAGTGTGTGTGTGTGTGTGATGTTTTAGAAATTCAGTTATTATACGGTAGATTGGGCAATGTTTGAGTAACATGAACTTCTTTCAATTTGGTCTTTCTAAAAGAAATCCCATTTTTGTTCATCAGCATTACTTTGGTTCTTGATGTAATTTACACTAAAGTTTTTCTAATTTCAAATATTTGTGACTGTTATAATAACTCAGACCAAAAGCAACTCAGAGAGGAAAGGGTTTATTCGAACTTAGAGCACACTCCTTCATTTAGGGAAGCCAGGGCAGGAACTGAAATAGCTACCAGGAGAAAGGAACTGAAGCACAAACCATGGAGGAACTCCACTTACTGACTTGCTCAGCTCCTTCTCATACAGCCCAGGCCCACCTGTTCAGGGATGGCACTTCCCACAGAGGGCTGGTCCCTCTTCCAACAACCGGCAATTAAGAAAATGTTCCACACACAGGCCCACAGGCTGAAATGATGAGATTATTCCTTAGTTATGGTTCCCTGAGGTCTGTGAAATGGATAACTGAAGGTAACGAGGACAAAAGTTCTAGATGATTCTATTTGTTTCACAGATAAACAATCAAATAATTATGAAAACTGGCTGAATTTTCTAAGAGAAACCAGAGATGAGGCTCCACATTTATCCAAAAAGGGAGTCTGGAGAGATGGCTCAATGACTAAGAGTGCTTGCATCATGAGTAAAGGAAATACCCTGGTGGTAGAAAATCTGCTGTAACCCCGTTTCTGTCAGGGATAGAAACAGGAGAACTAGGACCTGGCGGCCACTGATCTAGTTCCTCGTTTAGTTAGATACCTTGTCTTAATTAAGTCAGAGAGTGATAGATTAGGACAGTAATACCCTCTTCTGTTCTCCACAGGCAGGGTGGACAGACAGATGAATAGACAAACACACACACACACACACACACACACACGTGAACATACAGCAGCAATTTATATACTTTCTAAATAATTAACTAAAACAGGAATGAGAAATGAATAAGCAAATAAATAACTTTATTCAGGTGTGAAGGTTCTCCAAAAGTTTTGTGTCTATGTTTTGCTTATGAATTGGTGTATAAAATTATTGAGAAGATACTAGGTTATGACGGACCTGATTTCAACAGTGGGTTAATCCAGTAAAGGATTCAGATTTAACAGCACTATTGGGATGTGGTAAGAGGTGGGCTTGGGTAGAAGAAGGAAGCTAGCTAATAAGGTAAGCCTTCAAAGAGTTTCTTGTCTGTGGAATTCTCTCTC
>NW_008338715.1:1608356-1621971 GCF_000622305.1 Nannospalax galili | reverse complement strand
TCTCTGTCTGTCTCTCTCCCTCTCTCTCTCTCTCTCTCTCTCTGTCTCTCTCTCTCTCTCTCCCTCCCTCCTCCTCCACCTCTCAACCACCATGATATGCTCAGTCTCCTATGTCACATTTTACCCATGTTACTCTGCCTAACTACAAATATAGCAAAGAAGCATGACGGCAAAGGGGTCAAACCCCTAAAATCATAAGACAAAAGAATTGATTACAAAAAAGATAAATGACACAAATATTTTTAGTGTATGTAGAAAAATGAAAATTATTGAAAATCTACTTTAAAATATTTATTATATCAATCATAGCCACAATCCATGTTATATCCACCTTATTTTTAGGAAAAATATCTTCTAATATTTTCTTTAAGTATAACCCATCAAATAAAAAAGGCAAATAGTGTATGCAGTTCATCTGTCAGTTCATAATTTGGCTCCAAATATTCCCTACCCATCAGGTTTTTTTAATTTTTTTTTTATTAAACTTCATGGAACCAATGTAACTTTCTTATTTGCTTTAATCCTTGAAAATCATAAAACTAGTCTTAATACTTATTTTATGTTTAAATATATATATGTATATATATTTACTTTTATTTAATGTGTATGTGTGTCTTGCTTCCTTGTTTGTAAGTGTCCCTGTGTCATGCAAAGCCTATGGAGACAAGAAGAGGGGATCCCCCTGGAACTGAAGTTACAGGGAGTTGTTAGCTATCATGTGGGTGCTGGGAACAGAATCCATGTCTGTTCCAGGAATAACCAGTGTTCTTAACCACTGAGCCATCTCTCCATCTTCTTGATACTTATTATTATTATTTCAACCATATCATCATTACATTTGTTTCACATCAATGAAAGAGCTTGTAACTGAAAATTTTAATAATTTTCTTATTTTTACCTAAAGTTTTTAATTAGATTGTATACACATACTAAACCATACATTTAAATTTGTATCATTCCTTTGCCGTATCTTCTGTATCTTGGGGTTTCAAATACTAAATATTATTGTTTTCCAATAAATACAATAAAATTTAGGCCTTCTTTGGAAATACTAATTCTGAAGTCAGCTTCAGCTAAAAAAGAAGTAGGCTTATTTTTAAGAAGTTAGTGGATTAAATGAATCAAATAAGACAGGTGTATCTTTTGATTTACTTGTAAAAGAAAATGGGAAAGGTTAGACTGGCATTTACCTACTTACATATTTCTTTTCATTTACCAAGAGTTGGCACCAAAAAATCTCACTGGGCTTTGAAACACAGGACTAAAGTTAACTTACAAATGGAATCCAGGAGAGCAGATACCATAGCCAGAGGCAAAAGAGGAACATTGTTCAAATGTGTTTCAGAAAGTAGTCATCCTGCAGGGTCTCAAGCAATACTCAGTAAAACATCCACCACATTTGTGGAACAAATGAAATGCCTAACTTAATTTGATCTAGATTTCTTAAAGTTAGTTGGAGAGTGCAAGACCCATTTCACAGAGTGGATTTTCAGTAGAGTTTTTCCAGAAATGCAGAAAATGTTTAACATTCTGTAGAATTAGTATTAATTGGCTGTCTTGATTCATCTAGTTATACCCTCATTCATGAATTAGTAGACTTATATAAGTATAATAAAGAACTGTCTTATTCATATGGGACAAAGGTCAAAAATAGTGTTCTCAAAGGACTAAAAAATCCACACTATTATACTTGGGCCACCAAATGAATAGAGCTGGCAAATGATAATCAAATATGAGTTAAAACTATTTACTTGGCTATTCCATATAATAGGGGAAAATTTAAACATAATTTATGCTATTGATGAAAAAAATCTAAATTTGGAAATGAGAAAAAAAAATCCCAGGACCTAACTAAATATTGTGAAAATCAAGCAGCATTCACCATGAGTTCTCTTCTTTGTAAAAGAGAACAATAACACATTACAGGGATATTTCAGGCAGCCAGGCTTTTGCATAATGTATGGCAAATGGTATTCATCAGTGTGCATTCTTTGCCAATCAATGGGACACATTCCCATTGTGGAGTGGTGAAAAAAAAAATGAAGCGTGAACAGCAAGAAATAAAGAATAAAGAAAAAAATTGATTTGTGTAGAACATTTACAAAAAGGGCTATGGAAATCATGCTTTATCTTTAAAATTATATCAAAGATTTGGAGTTAGTTTTTGGCCAATATTAGGCTGTATAAAATACAGAAATCCAGATCACAGGCTCAACATTTATTTTAGTGTCTCTAGGTCAAGGAGAAGAACATTAGTTTATTACTATAATAATATCACATTGAAAACAAAGTCTGTTGAAATAATTTTCAAATGTGAGCGATGTTTTTAAAGAATCTGAAAACCACAAATCTACAAAGAAAAAACTTCATTTAGAAAAATTAAATATATTCAGTGTTTAGGTATGGTTAATTCTTGAATATATACACAATAATGTAAACAGCCATCAAAAGAGTTGACTTTTCATCATAGAAAAACTCTTTAAGACACATATGTGTACTTATCACTTTAAATAGGCTTGCCAAGATACTTGCAACACCAAAATATTTACGTATTTTACAACCATAACTATATTTTATTTTCCAAGTAGTGCATATAAATTCAAATTTATAAATTCCCATAATAAGGCAAACTATAAATCAAGCCAGACAAAATCTCACCATAGAAATGGGGAAGTGGCTAGGTAACTCTAAACCTAACTGAAAAATTATCTGCAACCAGAGGTGTGACTTTGGACAAGTTAAAAAGTCTCCAGTGGATGGATCCATATCAAAGGTCATTCATGGACACATATTTCACTGGAGAGTATATACACATATGTGTATATATGGTGGACGTACTGAAAAGGTTGCCGTTAGAGGGGTGCGGTGACAAAATATGTTCTATATAATTTCTAAAAATTTAATAAAAATGTAAATATAGTTGTGTATATTTACAGACATTCATGATGTTTTGCTCAATCCACTTAATTTTTAGTAATTTTTCCCAACCCCTCATATAATTCTACTTGGGATTATGAAATAAAGGAAATAACTCAGTATAAATTCAATGCCATTCATTTGTTTTTTAATCTTAACTTTTGCTCGTACTGCGTTTTAATTTTAACTTTTCAAATTTCGATCTTTCCGTGTTTTATTTTTTTGTTTTCTACTGATATATAGCGATATTGATATATAGCCATAACTCTTAGTTATGAGAAATTTTGTTACTAAAAACATTCAGGCTGACTTACTCACCTAAGAATATGTTGAACTGCTGTTTTGAGAAGTTCTCTCCCGCCTGCTTCTCCCGTTACGCAGTACACCATAAAGGTTCCTTTAGAGGAGTGTTTTGTTTCAAGGCCAGACAATATATTAGTGATCTTCTGAACTAGTACTGCAATGGACTAATGCAATAGTACATGATGAACTATACTGTGGTTTCTCTTCAGATCATATGACTCTTTAATCATTTAAATGGTGACCTAGCATAAGCATATCATTGACTGAGGTTTGAGATTTGTGACAGTGGTGGCCATTAATACTTATCAAACATTATTTATAAAGTTTTTTTCGCACTGCAGAATGTTATGTAACTTTGTAATTATTCCTTCTCCTTCCCTGTCATGAGATTTACAAAGTTGTCCTGTGAAAAATCTAAGTCACATGTTTGATTTTGTCTAATGAAACTTGAGCTCAATATCTCAGCAGAATCTTTAGCCATCTTTGCTTGATTGGGCCAGCATTCCTGTATTTTACTGTTGCTAGAACAACATGCTCCTGATTGGAACTTTGTCCACCTGAGTCAGAGAGAGAAAAGACAGGTGGAACAGTGGTATACAGTAAGAAGGAAACACACCACTATTGTGACATAAACACTCTATGGAAAAACTGCTTTACTGAGCAGGATGGTTAGAAATGTTGTAGGTTTTTGGCATCTAATATAAGACGTTCAGAGCAGGTAGAAGGTGAATATTGAGGGAGAAATTAAGCATTTAAGTACACTTTTCTTTTCCAGTACTTTTTTCAAAATGTATTTTTGTATATTTCATACAGAACATCTCAATCCATCTTAATCATCATTTTTCGCCCCCCAGTCCTGTCACACACACCCCAAGGGCACGCTCCCATAGCCCCTCCCCCACTGGAATTAATACAATCTGTTATTTGTCTTAAGGTCTGTTTTGTCAAGTTATTGTCCCCAGACCAGCCTCTTCCCTGGTAAGTCTGTTCTGCCTACTTTTCTCTGCCTACAGCCTGAGCAACCCCAATCTCCCCACCCCACACCTTGTTGTCCTTCTGTCCATGGGCCCAGTCCCCTTTTGTTCTTAGCACCCCAGATCTTTGGACTACCCTCTTAGTCTGACCTGCTCCTTTTGTCCTGATCCCCTGCACTCAGACCAGCTCAAGGTTTCAGACTAGTTTCTTAGAGCCTTCATAGGCTGACCCTACCCCCAACTTGCCTTTGATTACTGAGACCCACCTTCTACCCTGGCTTGCCCCACCCCCAACTTTAATTGAATTTCACAGATCAGCCTTCTTTCCTGGGTTGTCTGAGCTCCTCTACTGCACCTCACCTACTCTTCAGCCTGAGCAACTCCAATCCCCACATTCTATTCTCCTTCTAGCCTTGGGCACCCCTTTTGCTCTTAGCACCCCAGATCTCTGGACCACCCTCTTAGCTCAGGTATTGGTGAGCTCCCCAAATTGCACCGTGCCAGCCCCCTACATTGCGAACATCTGAAGTCCCTCCCACTACATACACTTTTTAAATGCACTTCTAAAAATATTTTTGAGGATTTTGTAGAATAATTGAGAATATTTTCATTTTTAAGTGTGTGTGTGTGTGTGTGTGTGTGTGTGTGTGTGTCTGTGTGTCTGTGTCTGTGTGTGTATGAATGAAGTGGCAGTTGAGAACAAAACATCAGATGTCCTGTATTTGAAGTCACACAGTTATGGGCTGCCCAACACAGCTGCTGGCAAACACAATAGGGTCTTCTATAATAACAGCATGTGTCCTTAAACATTAAACCATCTCTCCAGTCTCTGCTCATATTCAAGAAAAATGAATCGTGCCAGGCATAGTGGAACATACTTTTAATGTGAAATTGAAGACAGTCTGTTTTGTATAGGGAGTTTCAGGCCAGCTGCGTCTACACAGAAACACTGTCTCCAAAACAAGAGCAAACAAAAAAAAAAATCAAAAAAGAAAAGTGAAATCATGAAATTTTCAGGTAAATGGATGGACCTTGAAACTTAACAGTGAGTGAAGTAACTCTTACTCAGAAGAGTAAGTGACGTATTTTCTCACTCATATGTGTATCCCAGCTCCAAATCTTTAGAACTGAGTGTAGAACCAGAGACAGGAGACTAGAAAGGAACCATGGGGTCGGGGAGCGGGGTTAGAAGGAGGTCCATAGAAGGGGATAATTGGACACAGGTGTTATCAACGGGAAATTTGGGGAAAATTGGAGGGAGGAGGATTTAACTGGGGAGGGAGGAGAGATGGCTATAAATGGGGACAAAGAGGAAACAGATAAATCATAACTAAATGGAGCACTAAATCAAAGGGAAATGTATTATTTAATAAGACAAATGAAAATTGTACATTATGCTTATAAGATACATGTGAGTGTGTGTGGATAGCTGAAGGTTATTTAATAGAAATCACATTGCTAGGCAAGGGGAACCTCCCTTGGAGTTGTTGGTCAGGTAGTCAAATGACTCCCAAAACAATACAAGCTGTTGCCACAGCACTTGGTTGCCTCCAAGAACTTGAAGGTAAGACACTACTACTGAAAATATGACATACTTTGGACATAGGACTTGGAACAATTGAGCTGGAACTGAGCCTTCTACCTGAAGACTAGCTCTCAGAGTATCAGTAGGTACTATTACAATTGCCAAGGGAGAACATCAATCAATGTGCTGCATATATGTAAAGTCTATGGGCCACAGTGCCTGGCCTAACAAATTATCTCTGTTGGTGAAATAGTGGCACACTTATCATGGAGGCCATCTATCTGGACTTAAGGCCTGCAAAATAGGAGTAAATCCATGCATGGTACTGTAAACAAAGCCAAATGCACGTGTTTGGAGAGGTAACAGACATCAAAGAAGAACCTGCTACTGTTATTTTTCAAACAAATATTGTTTTAAGATTTGCTATATTCTAAATACATAACTTCATATTCACAGATAAGTGTGGCTCTCATCACTCATCAAAGAAACTTTTCCTTGCAAAAGAGGAGACTATTACAAATCTGGCCAAAATGCAAAGATAAGTGACTGGGAGGTGTCCAGGCCTAACTGATGCATCTACAATGTAACCTGTATACTGGAGGCCCCGGGAACATTGTGAAAGAAGGGACAGAAAGATTTAAGTACAAGAAGAACCAGATGTGTTCTGTTAGGTAATGCACATTAGACATGGTAGGGAAGTAGCAGTCTTAAAGTTTACACAATATGATAGCCTAACAAGGTCTACATAATGACATTACCAATTGACATGCCAGCATGGGTGGAGGAAATATCAGAGGATCTCACCTCAACACAAGCAGCTATAGGCAATCAATGGATGCTGAGGGAGGTTGAGTCAGTTTTCTCTGGGGCCTAACTCCCTAAGACATTATCTAGTCCATATATATATATATATATATATATATATATATATATATATACTTTTTAGTTTATGTGTTTGATTGTATTGCCTGCGTGTATATAGGTATACATGTATCAAGTAATGCCCACAGAGGTCAGAAGGTGTCAGAGTCCCACGGAACTGAAGTTATGGTTGGTTAGCTGTCATGTGGGTGCTAGGAATTGAACCTAGGTCCTCTGCAAGATCAGCCAGTGCTCTGGACTATCTCTCCAAGCCCCATGTAGGTGTGTATATGTGTGTGTGTGTGTGTGTGTGTTTGTGTGTGTTCTATATGTAATAATAATAATAATCAAGGAAGATGACAAGAAATTGAGAGGGAGGGGATTATGGGAAAATTTAGAGGGGGACTGGAGTGCTAGAAATAATTCAGATATAATACTCCTATGAAATTTTAAAAATGTTAAAATTTTTTTCAAAAAAATTACTTAGATTTCTGATGATGTTATTAAAACGAGAGACCATGCACAGTTTAAATTATGAACGACCCAATATATATTCAGATGGTAATAGCAAGAAATATTTACCGAGCTCATCACCTTACAATCATGGTTTAATGGACTTCAGTAATAACAGGAAGATTAAACTTATGGGAGTCATCTAATTTACCAAAAAATGATCTAGTAAACAGTCCTTGGATTTGTACCCAGGCCAGTAGTACTTGAAATCATTTAATTTGCTATTGAGTATTCACTTAGACTATTCCATCAGGCTTTCTACTTTATACAAGTAATTTTAGAGAAACACATGTACAATGGGTGCATTAAATTTAGAATTTCCACATCTGAGCTTTGCCTTCCTCTTGGCTGAGCAGTCCCCTCCTCTCTGTGTCGTCAATGCTCCCCTCTCTGCTGCTTCTTGGTGTATGGATGATGTCCATGATTAAGTAATCCCCTCATCTTCCTCTTATGTCTCTGAGCCCTTTTTGTTTTCTTCAGATGATTCCTTTTGGTATTTTTGGTCTTTATATTCTGTTTTTATCACAGAGTTCCATTATAAATATCTAATGTAACATGACTTTTTTCATGCTGTGTTTCCAGACCGGTTATAAAAATGATACCATTTCTCAGAATCATCAATCAAAGCCTTTAAAATTCATACATTTTTCCTGTACCATCTTGACTTCAGACATTTAGGCATTCATTAAGTTCTACTGGTTAAGTTTCATTTTTTCATGACACCCCTGGTACAGGCCCAGGTTCATCTCTCACACTGAGAATGGGAAGAAATGTTCTGCCTCACAGTCTTCCTTTACCGTTCATTGTTTTCCCTAGTACCAGAACTGTTTATTTTTAATCATAAAACAGATTATACTATTGAGAAACTCAAAATGTAAGTAAATTACATGGGAATGATTTAACTTTTTATTATGGCTATTGGATCTTTTAAAACTTGGTCCTACGATCACACTGGCCTTGTTTTTCTTGTTCTTTTTTCTCCATAATGTCCAAAAAAGGAGCTCATGGGGTCCTGCATATCTTGTTTTTAATGTGATCTATTATGTATCACTGCTGAGATTTTGAAGAGTTTCTTCTCTTTGAATCACTCTTTTCTTCATATGTTTCCCCCTTGCCTATGTCTTATTCATCATCAATGCCAAAAATTCTCTTTGTAATTCATATTTATTTTGTTTTTTTATAATTTGGGGTAATATAAAGCATTTACAAACAAGTATATAAAATATACTTTGAGTTTATACTACCCATATCCCACATTTTCCCCCTTTTTAACCTCTCCTCCCATTAGTCCCCTTTGTTCTGTTTCACTTCTATTTCATGTTGCCAGTCAATGTATAATTTCAAGCATCTATATTTTTAACACATTAAAATGATAGAAAATGTGATTATTTTTGCCTGAGGCCGACCTAAAATATTTAATATAATTGTCTACAGCTTCATCCATTCTTATACTAAAGATATATATTCACTTTTCTCTGTTGCTGAAAATTTTCTGCTATATATATAAAAGGCCTTTTCATTAGGCATTCCTGTTTTGGACACTTAGATTGCTTCCTTAGTTTAGCTATTATGAACAGAACTACAGTAAACATTGATGTGCAATTTTATCTATCATATGTGAACTTTGACTCTTTTGCATAAATACCATGAAATTACATGAAGTGGTCATATGGAATGTTTATTTTTAATTTTATTAAGGAACTGACATACTGCTTTGCATTATGACTGAGCCATTTCCTAAAAGTAGTGTAATAGTGTCCCTTTTGAATATAACTTCACAAATATTTGGCATTTTTTTGTTTTGTTTTGTTTTGTTTTGTTTTGTTATTTTTACTAACTACTTTTCTGAAACGTGCTGGAATCTCAGTGCAGCTTTTATTTGCATTCCTCAGGTGGCTAGTGGTGTTGAATATTTTTATATGTTTTTGGCCATTTGCACTTCATGATTTCAAAATTGTCTATTCATTACACTCTACGTTTGTTGATTGGCTTTTTTTAGTTTTGGATGTTTATTTGTTTAGTTCTTTGTACATTATACATATTAATTTTCTGTCAGATGTACAGCTAACATTTTTCTCCAATTATGTAGGCTGTTTCTTCACTTGACTAATTGCTTTGTTTTGCTCTGAAGATCCTTTTTAATTCATGAGATCTCATTTGTCAAATGTTTGTGCTAATACCTCTATCAGTTTTATAGTTTCAGATCTTATATTATGGTGTCTAATCCATCAGAAATTAATTTTCCTGTAAGATTAGAGATAAGTAGTTTCCTATTTAAACTTGGTGTATATCCAGTTTTACTAGTATCATTTATTGAAGAGCCCACCTTTTTCTCCAATGTGTATTTTGGGCATTTTTCTTTTTTTTTTTTTAAAAAAAAAAAAAAAAAAAAAAAAAAAAACAGGTGGCTATAGCTATGTAGGCTTCTTTTTATGTCCTCTATTCTGTTGAATTGATCTAAATGTCTAGCTTTATTTACATGTTTCATTTTGCCAGTACAATGCTGTTTTTTACTATTTTTAATTTTTTAAAAATTACTGGGCTCTGTAGTGTAATTTGAAATCGAAAATTGTGGAAAATGTCTTTGTCAATTTGGGATGTCTTGTTTTTGTTTTTTTGTTTGTTTGTTTTGATGTATATGCAAGGACTTTGTTGCATTTCTGGGTTGAATGACATTTAAATTTTAATGAGGATTTGTTTTATCTATAGTGTTCTCTTGGTAGTATAGCTATTTTCCCAGTATCAATTCTGCTAATCCATGAGAGTGATGATCATGGGAGGTCCTTTAATTTTTAGTATCCTCTTCAATTCCTATTTTCAATGTTTTCTTGTAGAGGCCTTCCAATTTCTTGTTTCTATTTATTCTTGGGTATTTTTAAGCAATTGTAAATGGGAATATTTCGAATTTCTTTTTCAGCACGATTGAGATATATATTATTTCTACCTTTTGATTTTGGGTCCTTTGCACTTCGTTAAATCTGTTTACAGATCTAAGAGTTTTCTGGTGGAGTTTTAGGGCCCATTGTGTATGGAATATATCATCTACAAACAAACATATTTTTCCATTGTAATTTGTTTCCCTCTTATTTCCCTCTCTTGTTCTATATCTCAGCCTTCATGTACACTATTGATTCAGAATGGAGAAAGCAGAACCCTTCATGTTGTTTCTAGTTTTATACTCTTAACCGCCAATTTCCAGGGGTACCCTGTAGATCTCTGAACTATTTTAAGGCCACATCCATATCTTATACTATCATATGAAATCTATATTTCAATATTTATCATATTTCATTTTAATTTCTTGATATTAATTTTTACAAATTTTCATGAAGGCAGAACATTTTCCTATCTTTAATTTTTTTCTTTATTTTTGTCCATATTCTATATCCAGAGTGTGAGTGTAAGTAACGTAAAACCAAATGCTGCTCAATAAATGTGTACTAAATGGACACAACATTTTAAAAAATATTTTCAAAAGAATCAAATTAAGTTTTAGATGTTTTTTGAAATCGAATCTGAAAACAAAGGTAAATAGACTGTCAAAGAAAAAGAAGAATAAAATTGTAAGAGCAATTTCATGGCTACTTCTATTCAAAGGATTGTAGCCTTGATATCACCAAACAAATGAGAATTTTGTAGCACTTACTTATTTTAAAGGCAGCAAAAACTCTAAATGTGGATATTAAAATGCACTGATGGCAACAAAAAAACAAAAATACTATTTCCACACAGTTAAATATTTTTGGTGTGGCATCAGCAATTCTGAAACCCTGTCTAAATTAATCTGAAAAGTCAAATAGTCTTAGCTAACCACCAATCAAAGCACATGCTAGAGGAACAGTTATGAAAATTGAAAATTTTGCTCAATACTTCTAGTTCTTTTTCCTTGATGCTCTTGACCTTATTACCTCAGTTGTTTCTGTCTGTGAATGTATCATAGGAAAAACTGAAATAAGACTTCATTCATCAGCCATCCGTCAGTAGTTTTCCTTAATCAAACATTTAAATCTTAGAGGTAAATGCTTCGTTAGAATTTGTTATAAGTGGGGCTGAAGAGATGGCTCAGCGGTTAAGAGCACTGTCTGTTTCTGCAGAAGACCCAGGTTTGATTCCCAGCACCCACATGATGGCTAACAACCATCCATAACTTGAGTTCCAGAGGATCTGATGTCCTCTTCTGACCTCCACGGGCATTGTACCACATGGGTGCACCATCCTACACGCAGGCAAAATATTCATACACATAAAAAATAAAAATAAAGTATTTTTTAAAATTTATTGTAAGTTTGATATCCAAATATGGATCAGATTATTAGAGTTAGAATCAATTTCAGTAAAGTATTATATTTGAGCCCCATATACTTTTTCACATTATATGTTAACTTTTATGCAAGTCCTGGATGTAACAGACAATGTAATTGTCTTATTCAAGTGAAATTTCAAGTTCTTAAAAAATAGTTTATGTGTTACCATTTTGCTACATTTATGTATTTATTTATTTGTTTGTTTCCTTATTATTGTGTGATTGGAGGGTGTGTGTTTGCCTCAATGAACATGCATAGAACAGGGACAACCTGTAAGAGTAGATTCCTCCCAGCATGTGGGTTTCAGGGATCAATTCAGATCATCAGTCTTGTCCACAGTTCCTTTTCCAGCTGACCCATTTTGGCAGCACTGAGTTGGAATTTTTGGAGCTTGGAATAAACTAGCAAAACTGCCGAAAACAAGTATATCAACTTTGTTTACTTACTTTTTGTAATAGTCAGCAAAACTAGTATTGGCTTTACTAGTTATTCCATGAAACCACTTTTAATAAGTAAAAAATTATTGTCTCAATAGTAATTTTCTACATGACTTTAAGAATATATTTAAAATACTTATATTTTAATGTCCATATTTGTAAATTCAGCATCTCTGATGATATGGTTAACTACTGTGCTGGATAGCTTTAGTGTCAGCTTGGCACACCTGGGTTGAGGGACCCTCAACTGGGGAATTGCCTTCATTGGACTGGCCTGGGGCCATGTCCATAGGAAACCTTCTTGATTGTTGAGTGATGTGGGAGGACCCAGCCCACTGTGGGTGGTGCCACCCCTGGCAGGTGGGCCTGTGTTGCATAGGAAAGCAGTCTGAGCAGGGGCCAGGGGAGCAAGCCGGTAAGAAATGTTCCTCCATGGCCTGTGCTCCACCTCCTGCCTCCAAATTCTTGCTTGAGTTTCTACCTTGGGCTCCCTGATGAACTATGACCCAGGAGATGTCAAAATAAAAGCCGAATAAACCCTTTCCTGCCCAAGTTGGTAGTGGTCAGAGTGTTTTGTCACAGCAATGGATAGACAAACTAGGACAGCTATCACCCTCAATTATTCTGTAGTAAACATCATTAAAGTGTCATTTGCTCAACTACTTCCACTACTACAATATGAGAATTACATGTTTTAAACATTATGCAAGCATGATACCAGATAAATCAGGGTTTTTATTCTAATCTGAAAAAAGCTGAAAAAAATGAGATATAACTACTACACATAAGTACCTAGACATACTGATACATCTTAATAAGAGCTAGCAAAAATGGTGTTAAGTGAGAGTAATGTATAACATTACTAAAATATGTGTAGCTTCATCAACAGAACTTGAAGAATTAAAAATAAAAGATTGTAGCCAAGATATGGAGATGACACTTAATTTGAGGAAACATTGAGGAATGGAAATATAAACTAAAATTGCTTATATGAAAATAATTACATTTATCAGAATTATTCATAACTCTCTTTTGAAACCCTACCATCAAGCAAAGATTCCAGCATACTTTAATTCTATGTAGTCTTAGATACTGAATGTGACCAAAGGTGAAAGTGAAGATTAGAGAGGATGAAGATGAGGGTTATGAGGGAGATAATGATGGTAAATGCAACAAAGGGAAATAATAGAGGGAAAGTAGGAATCTTTGAATTTTCCACAAGATAATGTAAAATGCTTTTATCTCCTACTACAGCCTGATATAATATATAAGAAATACTCCATAATATTATAACAAAAATATATTAAGTTAAGTGATTTATGAAGAAGATAATTATTCCTTTCTGCATATTGCATTGAATTTTTGTGCACTTCATGCAGAACATCTTAATCATCTTTGTACAGCCACCCCTATGCACAGCCCTCATGCCCTCCCAGCAAAATTTCATGTATTCTGCCATATAAGTTAAGGCCTACCAAGTCAAGTTTGCATACAGATGTCCCTCGGTGCAATTTCATCCACTGGAGTTTAACCAGCCTATCTAGAATCTTTCCCTTAAAGATTATCAACTCTCACTCAAAAGTAGCCAGCTGTCAATAGCTAAGGTTTGGGCTTGCTGCCCATTTACCAAGTTCTATCTATGCTAGGTTTTTGTCTGATTGACTTTGCATGGGTATTGTGCAGGCTGACACCTTGTTGCAAGTTCAATGTGTACATATAGTATATGCCTGCATATATGTATGTATATAAAGTACATATTCTCATATATATATATGTATATAA
>NW_008338715.1:1597388-1608286 GCF_000622305.1 Nannospalax galili | reverse complement strand
TCTCTCTCTCTCTCTCTCTCTCTCTCTCTCTGTGTGTGTGTGTGTGTATTATAGTTTGTTTCTCTAATTCAATTGGAAAATGTAGTATTTTGTAAAATATTATTGCATTCTGACCCAATTTCTGAGCTAACTGTGAATTAGGTCACCACTGTTTAATGGACTGCACTCTCTGTAGATACACTTACACTGCCCTTGTATTGTGCTCAGAGGAAAACATCCATTTCTTCTGATGGCCCTGGTACCTGGACAAAATTGCTGCACTGCTCATTATGTGTTCTCCTACAGAATGCATGCGGATAGTTAAGTTTAATCACTTTACTCAAGAGCACTAAAATGAACAGGCCTTGCTTTAAGCACATGAAAGTCCATAGAGTCTATTCAGAAACAGTGCATTACCTGACATGGTTTTTCTGAGAGCATATAGATGAGTACTACAAATGCAATGCCTCCTCTCTGAGGTCCAAGTGGGGAAAACATTGATCAGGACGCAGGTTTCTATTCACATAAAGTTCTCAGACAAAGAGGAATTATTAACTGTAGCCCTAATTCTCTTAGCTACTGAGATTATTTAATATATCAGTGCATGAATCATTATGCTTCCTAATGATATAAAATAAGAGTTAAGGTATGGGTAGTTTTAAGTAAAATTAGAGAGTTGGAGCTAGAGTGCTGGCTCAGTAGTTAAGGGTGATAAGTGCTCTTGCCAAGGACCTGGGTTTCATTTAGAGCACCCACATGGTGGCTAACAATTGTCCCTAACTACAGATCCATGGTATCTTTTGCCCACTCTGACCTCTGCAGGCATTGTACGGCATGGGTACACTTACACACATATAGGCAATATATATAAAATTAAAATAATAAATCAAATAATAAAAAAACAGATAGTATAGTCTCTCTAACGCAGATCTTTAGTCTTAGTAATGCTTACAATAATATTGCTTGTTTTTTTCTGTTAATTTTATCATTTTTGATATTTTCTTTCTCAGATAAGGGCTATGGTACAAATATACATCCTGTTGTCTGATACTATGACAAAAAATATTTTTCAAAGCCTAGGATTAAATAAAAGTATTATTTTTGTATTTAATACTACAATCTAACTTGAAATTCACTTCGATATTCTAGATTCCAGCATTTTAAATGATAATGAATATCATTATGTTTAATATGATTAGCATAGGTATATAACATAACCAATTTTATGAGAATCCACTTTCATTTCAAAAGCACAGCTCTTCAAACTTTCAGAGGCTTGTCACTCATTTTGCTAGGCTGTACAGTTTGCCCACTGTGGATGTAAACTCGAGTTCTAGTGGAAAATAACCTCAAAGACTTATTTTATACCGTGATGGTGCTACAAGGGATAATTTTCTTGTCTGCAACTAAGGCTCCAGCAGCAAGGCTGAGAGGGGAAGATTCTTTGATGCAGTGGGAAGCCTCCGTAGAAAATAATTTCCGTTTTACCCATCACATCATATAACTATGACAAGGCCATTTAGCACTGGAGATGATTAAGTTTTCACACACCTCACCTCTATGGCACCTTCTGTTTTCCTTCACTTTAAAAAACAGCTGCTCCTCAATTTGCCTCTTAAGACATTTGGATCATCAAACAGGCATCTCCATTTGATCTCACAGGCTGGGACTCATGGGTTTTGCACTAATTAAAGATGATAAGGTGAAAGTGAGATAGAGAAGGCCCAGACTGTTCATCTAATAGTGAAAGTGTGCCTTTCTCCAAATAAGCAAATGCTACAGTAACTTTCAAACATCCCCTTGACACTTTGAAGTTTATTTGTTGCACTGGCAAGTCTAAAATGAGACACACTGAACACAGATATTAGCATGTCAAAGAATAAGCTTCATTTTCACTGTGAGGACTGTATTTGAAGTCAACAGTGTGATACTCTGAAGAGAGCTGAGTTCATGCTGTTATTCCAGATGTGCATTGTCTCTGTAGAAATACAATTTCACAGCCATTAAACATGTTAAGTTAATCAAGAGATGAGTATAGCAGAGTTGCTGGCAGGTATGCTTTACAATCTTGACAGAAGACTTTCTGATTGATCAGGTTATTGATTCATATTACCTTAATATTGGACTATTACAGGCGATAAGATAGATGATAGGTGATAGATAGATAGATAGATAGATGATAAATAGATGATAGATAGATGGATGATAGAATCAAAGTAACTGAAAAGCTCTGGCTAGTCATGCTACTGAATGCTACAGAGAAATATTTTTAGTATAAAATTTATGTAGAATGAATTCTAAATTCTATGGTTTCATATGTTACCTGTTTTTCTTTGAGAATATATGACCAGGGAGGATTTACTAATAACAATATAAAAACCCTCATAGAATGACAGAATATGTAGATACAAATCTTTTCATAAATAGCTCCATGTTTACCATGCCTTTTTAAGTAAACAATATTGGTTTCTCATCTTTAACACTGATTTTTGATAAAGTGGATAAAAAACAATAATTTAGCAAGTAAACAACTAAGAGACAAATAGAGAAACAGCAAGCAACTATCTTTGCATCAAGAAATCTTATTTTTCAAAATTTCAAAAGGTAATGGTATTCTTTTTTTCAGTTAGAATAATTTGTTAAATTATTTATTTAATAACTACATGATTAGAAAGAGCGTTTCATTACAGCATTGACATATTCAATAACAATTTCCAGAGCTAAGATGCATCTCTTTCAAAATTGGCTGTAAATTTTTAGGTTTACAGTTGAATTAATACAGTTATACAATATTGAACTCAGAATCAACCCTATAAAACATAAAATTGAATAAGGTTTTAACCTTTAAAAAAGATCTCCATTTCATTTTAAAATATATCGTTTCATACAGAAAAATTCATTTTTAATGCTACTAACACATAGATGTTTGCACATGCATCTCTAATCTCTGTGTATATGATTATTCCTAATCACCACCAGTTACCTTCTGAGATCCTTGGCAGCCGAGCGTGGATATAAAGTCATCAGGTAGATTTCAATGGTAATGTTTTTCGCCTCTACTAATTAACATGAAGCCATTTTTATGCTTCTTTCTCAAGCACTGGGGAACAGCTGGGGGCGCCGACAACACAGTGGACAGTAACAGGAATGACAGAGTATATGGGCTCCTGTGGTGGGGCGGGGGGTATGTGAGGGTGGCATTTGGGATGTGGTATATAGATGAATAAGATTGTTTGGGATGTTTTGTATGAAATACACCAAAAATCAACAAATTAAAAAACTGACTTATATTTGAGATATTGGTATTCTTAAAAATTCAGGCAGTCTCGATTCTTAAAAAAAAAAAAAAAAATACTTAAGTTCTCCTACATTAAGCTCCTTAAAATCTTCCCTACAACTAAAAATGTTTATTGGGTCCATAGTTTAAACTAAATAATCCCCCACAGAACTTGCATATCTCAGTGAACTGTAGTAAGTAAATAAACAAGTCCCCAGTCCCACTTCACACATTTCCAGACAACCCTGTCACTTGCCCCTCCACAGTGGTAGACTAAATAAGACAACAGTGGTTACTTCTTGGAAATAAATAAATGTTGCTATATATTTGAGAAGATATTTAATATTGGAAAATTTCCTTATTGAAATAATGTAAGGGAAGGTAAATTCTTTTTTCCTAGGGCTTGCTTTCCAGGTTTGTTAATTCCTTTGGTTGTCTGGTTTGTTTTGTGGGTTTTTTTTTTTTTTTTTTTTTGTACTTCTGATGCCTTGTATCTACCTCAAATTTCTCTGATCTTACATTAGAATCTCTATGAAATAAGATGATTTTCATCTTTAAATCTCTTTCATGTATTTAGGCTATTATATGTGTTGTTTGTTGTATTTTAGCCATTTCAGCACCAGTTCAATAAACAGCAATTCCAAGAAAAAGAGAAAATGATAGAGATGATAATTCACATGAACTGGTGAAGATCAATTTTATAAGAAGTGCAGTTGCCAGTATCTTGGCTAAAAGTCAAAATTTCCTTGGGTCTCTGAGCAACATACTCTGTTCCAAAGACCAAAAATGTCCAAAGAATTTTGAAGCTCTTATCTAATCCTTAAATGATTTTAGGGTTACCTATTTAGAAGGGGGGGATATTAGAGTAGCTAAGCCTCTAATCTCAGCAAAGGGAACCCATGGCCCGGAATGCCAGCCTGGTCTATGTAGTGAGTTCCAGGACAGCTAGAGCTACAGGGAGACCGTGTCTCAAAAACAAAAACAGAAACAAAGAAAGAAAGAAAGAAAGAAAGAAAGAAAGAAAGAAAGAAAGAAAGAAAGAAAGAAAGAAGAAAAAGAAAGTTGCTAATAGTTCTTTAACTAGGATTGGGGCTCCTTGCCCATCCATGCTGGGTATTTGTCTGCCTTGGGCTTGCAAGGGTCTTGTGAATGCTGTGACAAGAGCAGTGCGTTCATTTGTGCAAGTGTCCTTTTGTGTTCACACAACATGACTTCCTTGTTTTCATCCACAGCCTCTAGCTCTTATGATTTTTTTGTCCTCTGTACCACAATAATCCCTGAGCCTTGAGAGAAAGGGTGTGATATAGGTGACCTATTTAAAGCTGAAAACTCTAGTCTCTTATATTCTGCATGTTGATAAGTTGTAGTTTTCTGTGTTAATCATCATGCGTTTCAAGGAGAAGCTTCTCTGGTGAGAGCTGAAAGATGCACTAATCTATGGGTGTAATAAAAACTCGTTAGGTGTCGTTTTATTTTTTTTAATTTTTAAAAATTTTTAAAATTTTATTTATCACTTTTATTTTATGTGTACTCGTGTATTGCCTGCATGTAGGTAAATGTGCCCATGTTGTGCAATGCCCGCTGAGGACAGAAAAGGCTGTCGAATCCCCTGGGACTGGAGTTAAGGACAGTTCTTAGCTGCCATGTGGGTGCTGGGATTCGAACTGTCTTCTGCAAGGACAACCAGTGTTCTTAACCGCTGACCCATTTATCCAGCGCCTAGGTGTCGTTTTAATATTATGCCCATTTAGCAGGATAATAAACAGGTACTCCCCAACGGGCCTGTGACCTGTGTAGTCAAGGTTCTGGTCTCTGAATACTCTCCCAGGAATGAGAAGCGGACTGTGACACATAAAAGCTTAGGGCCCTCCCAGCCCCTGCCATATTAGTTTTTCGGTTTATTTTTTATTTGTTTATTTTTATTTATATTTTATGTGTATTACTGTTTCACTTGCATGTATGCCAGTGTACCATGTGCACATGGAGGAGGACAGAAGAGGGTGTCAGATCTCCTGGAACTAGAGATATGAATGGTCAGTAGGTATCATGTGGGTCCTGGGAACCAAAGTCTGATTCTCGGGAAGAGCAACCAGTAAGTACTCTTAACCACTGAGTAATCTCTCCAGCCCCGAATGTACATTCAGTTTCGATGTTACTAGAGTGCCTCTATATTTTGCTAAATGTGCTCGTTAATACTGTTTGTCAAGGTGATTAGATACTGTAGATGCTTGGGAGGGAAGCACAGCATGTTTTCAGTGTGCCTGTAAAGGCCTTTGCAGGGATGATAAGATCATCAGTGCAATAACCTGATGAAGACTCTGATCCATTTTAAGCTTCAATAGTCTATTATGAGGTGTCAGATCTATGAAGGATAAAGCCTGAGTGGAGGAAAGTAGGTGTCTGGAAAGAGCTCAGGGTGGCTACATCTTGCCCTGGACCCTTACTGCTTCTGCTCCACTCTGCTTTCTGGCTTCCCTGAGCTCAGAAGTTCAAGTCTTACCATATCCTATCTGCCATAATTGACTCTGCATCTAGGAGTACAAAACAATCTTTGCTCTCTTACATTATCATTGAGCACAAGAACTCAAAGGTAACTAATACACTACCATAGATGTTTTTATATCCCCCTTTCCGTTTATGCTATCTAGATTGGTACATTGTCTCAATGATATCCCCTTATCAAACTACCTCCATTTGTTTCTAATGCTTACATTCTTTACCCTAACTTTTACTCTTTTCTACTACTGCATTTCTTTTTTAAAACTTTTAATTAATTAATTTTAATTATTTATTTAATAACCACATACTTAGAAGAAGCATTTCATTACATCAGCATTGACATATTCAATAACAATTTTCTGAGCTACGATGCATCTCTTACAAAATTTGCTGTACATTTTTAGGTTTACAGTTGAATTATTACAGTTATACAATATTGTATATAAAGTCATCAGGTAGATTTCAATGATTTATCACCTCTACTAATTAGCATGGCTTAAACTTCCATGCTTCCTCCTCAAATATAATACATTTTTAAAAAAATTTGTTGATTTTGTGTATGCGTGTGTTTATCACACAGAACACCCCAAACCATCTCATTCGGCTATACACCCACTTCCCAGATAACACCTTCCCATAGCCTCTCTCCCCCCACTAAAGCCCTTATACTCTGATATCCCTGCTACTTTCTGCTGTGTTGTCAGCACCCCAGCCATTCCCCGCTACTTGCCCTTCCAGCGAATCTAGTCAGCCTATCTAGAGGTCTTTGTTTTAGGAGGGTCAGCTGTTCCTCATCTAGCAGTAATCAGTTGTCAATATTCCTTTAGATAAGATTGGGGTCTGCTGTTCATTTTCCCAGTTCTATGCTGGGTTACTGTCTGGGAGTCCCTTTGGTCACCCTGGCCAACATCTCAAAAGAAGGTATCGCCTGTCTGGTATTGTTGCTTGTTATGTAGCCTTTAGCTATGCATATGGACTCTTAAGAAATTATATTGACCGCTTTAATCTTTGGTTATACTTTCGTTTTGGGTGTTTAAGGCCATAGAGTTGGGCCAGATAAACCAATTTATTTTTACTCTTAAATTAGTTTGAGGATCTGTTCCCCAGGGGTCACATTGTCTTTTTAAAAACTTTATTGAGAATTTTATACAAGTATATAAGGTGTTTTGATCAAATCCATGCCCTCTATCCCCTCCAACATCTCCTGTATCTCCCCATCAGTTTTTTTTTTTTTTTTTTTTTTTTTTTTTTTTTTTTTTTTTTACGACTTCATGTACTCTTTGCTGGGAAAGGGAAAGTTAGTTTTTTTTAAAAAAAATGTGATATTGGGTAGGTTGACCAGGCTCCAGGTGATGAACTCACACCCAAGTGTGATGTGGGAGCACAAATTAGACCTGATTGGCCTTAAATAATATAACAGAGGACATGAAATGAAGAGCAAGAAGGAGCAAGGTAGGTCTGAGAATAGATGGTGGAGGGGGTCTGAATATGATCAAAACAATTATAAAATTCTTAAAGAATCAAAAAATATTATTGAAAAATAAAACATATCTTAACAGGATAGCAAGTATGAAGTCCATGTATCTCTTAGTTATTTAGACATAAACTACAGGTATAAAAAGACCTGACTCTGAGAAGGTCCTATTGTTTATAATTTTATTTTCCTTAAACATGTGATACCTCAAACCATTGTGTTATTAAATGTCAAAAGAATGATTACATCATGAGTTTGTGAAGTAAAAAAGCTAAATATATATATTTACATACATTTTTGCAAAGAAGCCAATATATGTAACATTAATATAAAACTTTAAATACTTTGAAACTTATAAGAAAATAATTAGAAGTGATAACTATTATTTTTGTGTTTTACAAATTTTTAAGAGGTTTACTTATTTTATGTGTATGAGTGTTTGCCTGAATGTAGGGATGTGTGCTCTTTGTGTGTCTAGTGCCCACAGAGGGCAGAAGAGGAAGTCTGATTCCCTGGACTTGAAGATACAGGTTGCTTTGATCCACATGTGTGGAACTAGACCTGTGTCCCCTGCAAGAGCATGACACACTCTTAACTGCTGAGCCATCTGTCCAGCACAAGAGAACTTTTTGTTCAATATTTTAAGATGTGTTTTCTCTCTACTGTCTTTTCATTTTACAAGCAAAGACAATTAGCATACTTCAGTGTTCTGAATTTAAATACAAGGAAAATCCCCAATTAACAGGGCAAATGAAGTTGTGAGTTTCATTTTCATCTGTACCAAATTCTTTTATTTTAAAAAAAGTCAGAATAACTTATATATAGTAATTGCCTTCTCCAAAATTTTGTCCAATATGGAGCTATACTTAAAGAATTTTAAATATTTTTTAAGACTTTATAATACTATTTTCTGGTTGTGTCTAAATGAACTTGAAGAAATTTGATCATTAACATTAATAAAACAAGAATCTCATAGCAATCATTTACCATTACAACCAAGATTCTCCTTCAAGCTAAAGATGTACTCATTATTTTCTCTGGATTTTTTTTCCCATTTCTGATCATGTTAAGTCATACCTAACTGTGAAGTTGTAATGGGGCCACTTACAGTGGTTGGGTTTTTTTGTTTTGTTTTGTTTTTTTTCCTTTGGAACTACTGTGGTTTTTTGTCTTCAAAGCATAGAAAACAAATCTAAATTGAATGACAAAAAGTCCTCTGTTACTGTGTATTAGTGCCAGCAGAGGGCTGTCTCACTGTGTTCCCCTCTTGCTCTCATTTTTAAAAGAAAATTAGTGAACCCCATGAATCAAGTAAGCATTCTCCTGGCTATAGGGCTTTGGCATTTTTAAAAATGAATTCTTCCAAACAGAATGAATAAACCTAAAGGGGAAATACACACCTAAACTGGGACTTTAATTATTTAAATGCCACAGACATTGATTGAAAATTCTGATATAAAAATGGTGGTCTACTTAAAGCATAGTTTCATGCATATGACCCCTTTAATATCTGAACAATAAATTATACATTAATCTACATATTTGGTATTTTATTGTGCTATTCATGTATATGAAACAAAATAATGATATAAGTCCTAAAAGTGATTATGCTTTATTATGATTCAAGTGATAATGTCTATTAAGCAAAGCTATGAATTCTGGTCAACCAAGTAAAGCTCATATTGAACTACAGAAATGTGTTATGCATATTCTTTCTTCTCCTTAATTCCCAGGAACTGTCTCTTCTTCTAAAAGAGATACATTAAAATCATCATCTTGCAGACACTCTTCTTGTCTAAAATGATGTACCTTGTCAGTCTCCCCAAGACTCCTTTAACCTCATGGTTACCATTCTCAGTTTCCCTATTAATTACATTTGAATCAAGTCTATTCTCAGTCCCCTCTTTTTCCTTTTGACGTTTTACTTGCCAAATTACATTCATGGAATCCTGAATGCTCAATTACTACACTTCACATTCTAAAAGTTCATGGACATTCAATTACTTTCTTTATGGGAGCAAAGATTAATTGAATTGGTCCTCCTGGAGAAGACCTAACTAACATGCAGCTTCCTTTCAATTCGCTGAAAATGAAGATAATTATGAGATTGTGCCAAGCTGTAACTGCACCCTCTTAATTTTTTAACCATAGTCAAGGGCATTTACTTGAAACAGTTTTTATGGTACATAAAATTTTCATTATTATCCTCCTTAAAGGTACTGGATTCCATGATAGTGTTTCAAGTATTCTAAGTAAACCTAGAAAACATCCTGTAATTACAGAGAGCTTATAAATACTTCGACAAAGAAATCATGTAATCATTGACATTTAATATGAGCTGGTTACTCTGCAAGAATCAAAGGTTTTAACTAGTGTGATATAATAGCAAAATGCGTCACTAAATGGCTACAATATGAAATACAAATAGAATAGATGATGATAATGTGAGGTGTACCACTTAATTAGAATACAAACATTTCTAGGATACTTATTACATAATCTTAGAACAACAATTTTTTAAAATAATTTATTGAGAATTTCATACATGCATATAAGATGTTTTGATCAAATCTATGGCCACTTCCTCCCCTCCAACTCCTCCCATATCGCTCCATCACATTTTGCTGGTATACTCTTTCTTCTTTTCTTTTTTTTGTGGGGCTTTTTGATACTCTAACATTTTCCCCTCTGAAGAGGTTACCCTAAAATCTTTTAAGAATTAAACAAAATCTCCCAAATACTTTAGACATTTTTTGGGCTTTGGAATGGAGTATATTGCTACAAGGCCCAAGGACATTGTGACTTTTAGCTAAGAAACTGGCTACATTTCTTTGGGTTCTTTTTGGCCTACCTACCTAACTAATTCCTATCTCCTATTCTTATCACACTATCTTCTGGCTTCTTCCTTGCTGAACAAGGACCAGGGTGAGGCAACAGGGGTACCCTTTCAGTGAGTCTATCTAAAAGACTACCAAGTTGAGTAACTCTTTATTATTTTATTTTAATTTTTTTGTGAAAGAGAAGCAAAGGCAAGCAAAATTAACATTACAAGTTATAGACAGGGAACTAGAAAAAAGAACAGGGCAATTTTCAAATGTTCACATGAGAGTCCATTAGAATTTCTTGACAACAGCTTCCAAAATCATCCCTCTATTGGATTTCTCCTCATTTTTCTTTTGTCTGACAAAGCTGGACTCGACATTGATGGATTCAAAATTTGCTTTCAGGTATTTTGATAGCTGTTGGAGCGGTTAGAATCAGTGTCGGTTTCATCTCAAAGGCTTCTAGATAGGGGAAGAAAACAAATTTATCCACCATTTTCGAACAATAGCTGATTGTCTCCATTAGCTACAGGTGGGCACTACAGTATTGCAGGACAAGATTTGAAGTCTTACATCTGAGCTGAACTTTCTGATTAGGAACAAAATCATCAATGAGAAATAATTCTCTAAATAACTTTTTATATGGATTTAAGCTTAATGTCTGGGAAGTGTAATCCCTTGAACACTAAAGAAATATACTGATCACTTTAATCTTTGGCTGTACTTTCCTTTGGGGTGTTTAAGACCCTACAATTGGCCCAAATAAATCAATTTACTTTTACACTTAAGGTCATTTGAGGATCTGTTCCTCAGGGGTCACATGGGCTTGGGAGGAGCCCCTGGTTCC
>NW_008338715.1:1593478-1596890 GCF_000622305.1 Nannospalax galili | reverse complement strand
CATTAAAATAAATTTTCCATCTGTTGTGAGAATTCTTTTCCTTGGGATACTAAGCAATGCTTATTCCCTTTTAAGGTTCTAGTGTGAAACCAATATCTGATTAAAGTTTTACTGGGGTACCAATGAATTTACTGAGCTTACTTACCAAGATAACAGAGGGGTTGCTGAGGTGTATATATGACCTAAGGGTGTGCACACTGGAACAAAACAACAAATTTTTAAAAGGATAAAAAGACTCTCAAATCTAACCTGTGCATTCAAAAGAGAAATAAATCACTGTCATTCACTAGAAACTAATGAGCTTAATATTTTTTTTGCCTTTCATTTTTTTTGGTTCATTTTGTTCTTTGTACATTCAATGGTTTATAGTCCATTGGTTTGTAAGGTAGTCTTGGACAATTGGATCTTTTAGTAAGGATCTATAGTGCAAAGAAAAGAAACTGATCATGCTCATTCCCAACACTAATTATGTTACTCACTGCCCAAAATTAGGAAGTGGCATGGTTCTTTCCTATCATCACAATGATACTTCAAAAGAGTAGTTCACTTCATGTGACAGTGCATCCAATAAGTTCCTGATTGATAAGGTAAAGATTAGAATCAATTCAGAGTGCTTTAATTCCTGTTCATTTTCTTCTCCTTTCCTCTGCCTCACTCTATATATCTGTACCTGAACTTAATTCAGAAGTAGAATAAATTCCTCTTCTGTTTATATTTCCTAAAATCAATACTTTTGAATGAATAACTATTTCAAATTTAAGCACATCAGAACTACACCCTTGGATAATGTGCGAAATTTAGGATTTTTACATGACGGGCTTGGTACAGAAGGTAGTTGAAATCCTGGAATTAATATACATGTTAGATAATTAGTTGATTTATTTATTTTTTGCTGTTGGTCACTTGGGATGAATTTCTAATTCAAGTCAAAGATTTTAAAGATTTTTGTGGCATTAAAAATACAATAATGGCTGGAGAGAGAGCTCAGTGTTTAAAAGAATGTGCTGTTCTTCCAGAGGACCTAAATTCAACTCTCAGTACTCATGGTGGGCAGCTTACAATCACCTATAACTCAAGATGCAGGGGATACAACACACTTCTCATCCTCGACAAGCAATGCACTCATGTGCTCAAACCCACACACAGACACATACCTATACACATAATAAATAATAAAATCAAAAATATTAAAATACATATATAAAATAAAAACAATAAAATCCACTATTGTGTACAATCAACACATAGCAATAAAATTCCAATTTGGAATATTATGTGTTATAACATTCATTAATAATTCAATGAATTAGTTAGTTAGCTGAATTCTAAAACTAATGAACTGCCAAAGGAAAATTCCAAGCTCAGGAAAAAATCCTCCCCCAAAACAAAACCAAACAAAACAAAAGACAAAGCTACATTTTCTTACATCTCTCACATCTATAGTACAGGACTGTTTTCTATGTCCGATAAACACAACGTTCCTCAGCTTAGCTGCACCTGCTTGTCAAAGATCATCACGGTTGGGCTTGCTGACTAGTGACACTGTCACATAGAAAGAGGGGCAGGGAGAGTCATGGGATCCTCATTTGAGTGTTCTCCTACCCACACATCCCAACCTATGGTAAGCAATTCATTTGTAAGTCATGTGACCTTGGAGAAGGACTAGAATATGTCAGATGGGGATGACTAAGGGGTAAGGAGTCTATACAGCTATGAGAAAACCATCATTCCTGTGTGAAGACTTTCCATTGTGTACTTGTGGTGGGGCACCCATATTCTTGTAAGTAACCTTTTATACATTGCTCTGTAAATAAGCCCAGTAAACCCATTGATTTCTCAGAGTGCACTTTGGTGGAATCATTCCTCAGTTTGTCATAGGGAACGAGGGAGGAGGAGGTTGGATTTTGTTTACATCTTTCCTCTAGAGAATGAGTTTTAGCAACATCCTTTAAACTTTTTTAAGTGCATGAACCAAAACTAAGTCTTTATTTGGCTAGGACAAAAAAGTCCATCATAGCATCTGAGCTCTCAAAACTGCTCATTTTATAGATGTAAAGAATTTGAGACAATTTAATTCAGCCTCAAAAGACATATTATGTGAATACCTATGCATTGCTCTATAAAGAGTAAAATAACAACAATTAAGATTGGGATACTGAAGAAATAAAATGGTTTGAAAATAACCTGAACCTCCCAGTGCTATTAGTGAGCATCTTTCCATATCATGTAATTTTGGATAGAGAATTATTTTGCAAAGAATAGTTTCCTTTCACAAAGATCCACTGTAACTTTTTATTTTACCTCTTTATTAAGTTAAAGGAAATCGAAAACATTGGGAAGAAAAAAGAATATACTGGTCATATAATATGGTCTTCCTCTATTTTTTCCTTGTAAATGAGCTAGTATTTCTTAGATTCTTCAAGGTCATTTTACAATTTAATATTTTGCTATATAAATCAGGAGAGATTCCTGATATTGTTAAAACTATTTAGCAATCTTTCTATTCTAGACAGTGATGCTAACAAACTTCACCTTCTTCAATGGGGATGAAGGATAGAAAAATAAATGTTATTTGTAATAAAAATGTGTCTAGCTCTAGTCTTATAGCAACTCACATTATTTTCTGAGGAATCCACAAGCTCGATTAAAATTTTGTATCATTTAATGTATGCAAAATTGAATCATAAAGGGATTGGACCTGTTATCAAAGTCACACAACTATTTCATGGAATTATTAATTCAATCCTTCTTTTCATCTAGAATCTGTGTTTTTCACCACTAAGATTAGATCTCATCCCATGGTGGCCAAGAGTAGGAAAACTTAATAGTTCAAGAAGAATAGGATTCATTAACATGAAAATGATTAGGCTCATTTGAGGATAATAATGATAGGATTTGTATATATCATGTGAATCTTGATTTTTAAAAAAGACTGTGAGCCCATGGAATCTGTAAAATGAAAACCAGATAGAGTAAATAGAACCTAGATTTTATGTTATATCATAAAATCTCTCATCCTCCCACCTCTAGATTATAATGACAAGAAAGACCACACAATAAAAATAGTAGAGCAAGAAAAAGTATTTTCTGCATTTCAGTAATGTGACTGTAATTGAAGGGGAAAAAAAGTAAGGCTGCAGAATCCTAAAACATAGAAACACACACATATATGCATGTGTGTGTATTTGTGTATCTATATTAATTTCAATCTTCATGCTGTCTTATTTTTCTCATAACATACATACCCATATACTACACAGAGTATTGTTGTAGAATGTGGGTGAAATTCACTTATAGATTTCACTGTAACTTTTCATGATTAAAATTCTTATCCTGAAGCATTGTGTGGAATGAAATTTGAAATAATATAGATTTAAGGAATAGGTTTGGTGTGTATATATGGATATATATA
>NW_008338715.1:1578854-1593454 GCF_000622305.1 Nannospalax galili | reverse complement strand
TAAATGATGACATCATTTCCTTTGGAGAAAATTAGTTAAAATTGAATTATAGGAGCAAGTTTGGAAGTGAAAAGAAACAACCTAAGCAGAAATTGCACCTTTTGTGCTTTTTCCATTAGGAACAAAACTCTCTTACTATGTATCTGGTTAGTATGAATATTTGCTTTTTTCAACACTCAAACACACAGATCATGACTTCATGATCAGGACTTGGTCAATTAAAGTACCCGTTCCTTAATGTTCCATCTCAAGGAAGCAATACAAACTTGATATATAATTACATATAGTGCTGTCACAGCAAGGGAAAATCAAAGGTCCCAGTGCGGGTGTTGTGGAGCCATGCAGCAGCAACACAAGCAAGTCACAGAGGCAGCCATTGGCAAACTGAGCAACGATCCTCCAGACTCACAGGTATATTTATTCACCCAGCCAGCTGACCAAGGCATGTGCTGTGGCTTGTTACCTCTCTCTGCCTTGCTTTGTCTGTATCCTAGATGAATTCTTCTGATAGGATAACCAGACTTGATTTGATTAGTACCGGAAAAGTGCTGAGAAATTGCAGAAGTCAAACTGAAGCACAGGTGCTTTCCAAAAGTCTGTTGCAACGGTGGTTAAAACATATTGATGAATTCTGCCAACAGCTACTGTAGGAGCCAACAACAAGTAAATAAGGCTAGAGAAAAGATGCACGCACTGTGAGGGGCTTTCTGTTTGTTTATGATCACACCTTTTCTTTTTGGACCAAGAAATCTAGGAAGGTTGGATTTGCTCTTTTTATTTTCCTTATTTTTGCTGAAACAGAATTCATACCCTGGGCCTTCGTTGCTTTCAGGCCTTCAGATTTTGAAAGCAGCACTTAGTGGCCTTTCAATTGCCAAAATCTCAACTTCCCTGTTTGCCTAACCTGCAGAAAGCAAAGCTTGGGAATTTTCAGCAACCACGTGTAAATTTGCAACACCTGATAACAAAGTACCTTATTATAGACAGAGAAGGCTATCATAAATTTTACTTTTCTTTTTTTAATATTTCATATTTCAACTTAATCCTTTATTATTTTTCTTTAAACCAAATTCCTTTAAATTAATTCTTTTAATAATATTTCTTTTAGGAATTAGAAAACTCATAAATATGGAAAACTTTGTTGGAAAGTTACCAGGAACACTGAATTCACAGAGTTATATCTGGTTAAGCAAATACTATATGAAACAAAATCCAGTAATGGTATATTATCTTGATATAATTTATTGTTTTTTTAAAGTAAATGTCACAGTTGGTATTGGCAAATTTTTATTTAAAAATATAACTTTTCCTTTAACTTTTCATGTGTAACTTATAAAAGCATATAATTTTTAAAGGAGCAATCAAAGGAATTTTTTTCTATGTATGTACACTTTTATGAAAAAAAAAATTGTTATCCTGTTTAAGCAGATATATTGGCACTTATATCCTCAGGATTCTAGGAAAGTCCAATCTGGCCATGAATAGTCCTGTCACTTATTTCACAATGATGTCATATTGGAAATCAATAAAACCAGGAGAATAAACAAAATTGTTACTTAATATATCAAATATATTGGTAATAATGATTTATAAGGAAGTACAGACAGGTTTGTTTTCTCTGCTGATTAAAGAATTAAAAAACAGGAAAGAAGTGTAACCACAAATTTGGGGGCATCCCAGCAGAGCCATCATATGGTACCTGAGTACCTGGGGTCCTTGCTTGGGGTTCATAAACTCATCAATAAAATAATTTAAGAGTAGACATACAGAAACTTGAGGACAAAGAACTGGACTCAAATGGATGACTGAGGACAGTATATTAGAGTTTAAAAGGACAACTCCAGGCAAGAGGCAAGCTGTAAATATCACAGTTTCCTAAAGAAGAAGATTTCAGAAGATAAGCTTGCAAACTGGCATGGAGGTCAGCCAGCTGGGGCAAACAGCCATAAGGTGGGGAATGGAGCCTTAGAAAAAGAGTAAGGAGGCCCAAAGCCTTAGTTGTATAATTTAAAAGTATAATTAGGCTCTGGCCAGCATCTGAAAAAAATAAAATAAAACAGAAGAGAAAGATAAATAATTAAGCCTTTCCTTAGAAAGGCAAGCACAATCAGCTGAATCACATGTTGACAGTGAGGAAGTTCCCTATGGACCAGGAATTCTGGGAAACGGAAATACATTGTAGTAAGATGAACTTGCCTTCTTGGGGTGTTCCCCTAGCCAGGCCCCTGACCTGTCCCGCTGGATTAACCTTTAAAGAGGAGAAATAGGCTGGTCACCTAGAGATAGACTCCATTCTTTACAGTAACATGTAATTCCTCAGAAAGCTGTGTTTTTAATAGGAAAAGAATATGTGATATGCTTGACTTAACTGAGTTTAAAATGCATTCAAAGAGAAACTGCAATAGAAGTACAGAATAATAGCCAAACAAAAAAATTAAGCAGCATTTTTAGTCAATGAATCAGACACAGGTGTTTAACACAGAGACATTCCTTACTCCATATGTGCCATCATGTCAAGAACTGGGATTGAAAAGATTAAGTGTAAATTCATAAAGATAACTGTAATCCACTTCTATCGACATCTATTAAGGGAAAACAACCACAACATCAACACTAAGATTAAAATTGACTTTGTAATGCTATTTTTTTGTTTCCATGAAATAAATTCAAAATTGAAGCCAAGAGTAATTTGAACATTTACAGAATACATCAATAATACATCATTACTCAGATCTTCTTCAATTCAGTGCTTTTAATTCTCCATTGAACAAGTGTGGTTTATCATAGAACTTAGCATCTGAATGTAAAAGGGGAAATTGTAAAATGCTTTCTTTAAATCTGCATGTCTTTGGCTCTTGAATAGCCATCAAAGTAATTGTTT
Source organism: Nannospalax galili (assembly GCF_000622305.1). Lineage (NCBI taxonomy): Eukaryota > Metazoa > Chordata > Mammalia > Rodentia > Spalacidae > Nannospalax > Nannospalax galili. The sequence goes on along the minus strand of NW_008338715.1, from coordinate 1,590,573 downwards.
CTTGAATGCTATGCAAATTTGTCTCCTGTGTTGACCCTAATCAAAGCAATTAATTCCATAATGAAGTCTTTCTTCACACACACCATCTTATTATTATCTTGGTCTAAATTAATAACATCATGATAATAATTAGTAGATTTGAAATCATCTACTTCTTTCTAACAACATGTGGACTCCCTATAAAAGAGCAATAGGGATGGAAATTAGAGTTAAACATGGCAGCTGTGTTGATTGCTGTGCCCTCCTAACCTTAGCATCTGCAGCATGGGCCTCATTTAAATGTGAATGTGATGCAGTGTATTGCTCTTTCCTTCACCAGACTCAACTGTAAACCACAGTAATAAATAAATAAATAAATAAATAGTGCTCTATATATTCTATATGTAGCTTATATTCTTTATACTATAATTATAATATATGTAACTTTTATTTACATGTATGCCTATACTGATACCACAAGCCCATAAACATATTCTACATATATTTATGTATCTATTCTTTGATTGTTAGAACATCCTTACCTTTTAAGTTGCAGGTTTATTTTTCAAAAATTATACATCTCTTCAGAAAACATATACTTCATAAACCATTACATAATTATATTTCCTCCTTTTCTGTCTTCTTTCTTTAATCCAAAATTTAATGCTACATTTTTCTCTGGTGGTGCTGACCTCTGTTTTCAAGGTCACCATACAAGAAGAATTGAATTTTCTACCTAAATTGGAAATGCCCTACAAAGAGCTAAATGTGAATTTCCATCTGGGCAAAAGTCATAATAAAAAAAGTCACTCATATTGTTAGACTTTTCTTACAATGTGACTTTCAAAGTCTGTTTGCTATTTAAGATACCCCAGGGTATTCATCACAGTGCTCATTATTTAATTTTCTATTTAAAATGGGTTTCTGCAGTCCACTAGGACTGTATTTGTCTCTGTTGGTTACAGAATTGATCATTACTTTAATAAATCATGTTGCATCTATTTCTCTGTTAAGTGTCCAGGTTGGCTTTTTTTTTTTCTTTTTGTAAGTTTAAATTTATTTATTTTTAAAACTTCCAATAATTCTTATAAAAAGCATTGAAGTATGGGACATTAAAGTGTAACAAACAACAGCAGCAGCAGCAGCAACAACAACAACAAAAATCACTTTTCCGAGTGAGCGAATGTGAAACATGCATTCAGTGTCTACTCATGTCCAGTTTCCACTGCACTAATGGTTAGTGGAATAGAAAATGAAGCCCAGCTCTCATAAATACTGCCTGAATGGGAGAACACTTACTGAACTCTTATGGAAAACAAAAATGATTTCTGCTATTTCAATACCTGAAATCACACATACACCACAAAGGAAAAGATAAAAACTATGATCCATTTCTTTTCAAATTTCCCTTTTCCTTGATTTAAATATTGCAATGCACCCACACATACTAATTGTTTGCATATGCACATGTATATATTATATACTAGGATCCACATTAAAGGGAAAACATTCAGAGTTTTGCTTTCTGAAATTTGATGACTGTACTTAGTATCACACATCCATTGTGCTGTGACTTTTGTGAGTTCATTTTTCTTTAGATCTCAACAATATTCCATTTTACTTACATGCTAGATTTTGTTGATAGAAACCTAGGTTGTTCCCATTTCCTTGCTATAGTGAACAGAGCAGTAGTAAACATGAAGGATCACATATCTCTACAGTAAGACACAATATTCTCTGGGTATATGCCCATGAGTGAGAAAGTTAGGTCATATGGAAGCAATATTTTTAGTTTTTGAAGAACCTCCAAAGTGATTTCTGTAATGGCTATAGTAATTTTCACTCCCACCAGCAGTACATGAGTTCTTATTTCTCCATATTCTCTGCAACATTTGTTGTTAAATTTTTTTTATAACAACCATACTGACTTGGGTAAGATGGTATCTCAAAGTGTTTTTAATTTGTATTTCCTTGATGGTTAGGGATGTGATTTTGAACAGTTTATAAAAAGTTGTTATCTATTCATGTTTCTTTTTCAGAAAAATGTCTTTTCAATTTGTAGATCCAGTTTTTAATTGATAATTTTAGGCTTTTAATTTTTGTAGTTTTTGGTAAAGTCTTCTCTGAGATATAGCTGGTATAGATTTTCTGTGTTCTACTGGCAATTTCTTTTTTCTGTGCAAACCCTTTTTTAATTTCATATAGATTCATCTATTAATACTTGGGTCTATTTCCTGTTCTATTGATTTTTCTACTTATAAAGTTCTTGCTTAGTCCAAAGTCCTGAAACATAGTCTCTTTATTTTCATTGTGGAATTTCAGAATTAGAAGATTTACATTAAAAACTACAATCATATTCGTGGTGGCATGTGCCTTTCATCTTGGCCCTCTGGATAAAGAGGCTGACAGATCTCTGTGAGAGGGAGCCCCCCCCCCCAAAAAAAAAGTACCAGACTGGTGGAACTAACCTTCTTGGATGTTTAACAGCCATACTTTGAGCCCTATACTAATTTGATCAGAGGAACTTAAATGACAGTTATTGCTCCTTACCCTCCAAGGTTGACTAAGTTCCAGGGGACTGTGGACCATCTCTCAAAATGTCCTGTAACTGTGGTGAGTTACCTGTCCTCTTTATCAAGGAGGCGATGGATACCCCACCAGATGGACTTAAACTAGCGCCCTGTCTACAAAGAGGAGGGTCAACACAGGGGAACTATTTCCTCCATGCTTCCAAATGAAGCCAGCATGGTCAAGGAGGACCTTTGACTTGTCTTCACAAAGGTGAAAGGAGCCAAGGGCTCCTCCTAAGCCCATGTGAATCCTGAGGAAAAGATCTTCAAATGACCTTAAGAGTAAAAATAAATTGGTTTATCTGGGCCAACTACATGGTCTTAAAGAATTATATTGATCAATTTAATCTTTGGTTATAATAAAATTTTTAAGCGTCCATGTGCATAGCTAAAGGCTACATAACAAGAAACAATGCCAGACAGGAAATACTCTCCTTTGAGTTGGTGGTCAGGGTGGCCAAAGCGACTCCCAGACAGTAACCCAGCATAGAATTGGGAAAATGAACAGCAGACCCAATCTTAACTAAAGGAATACTGGCAACTGGTTGCTGCTGGATGAGGAACAGCTGACCCTCTTAAAACAAAGACCTCTAGATAGGCTGACTAGATTCACGAGAAGGGCAAGTAGTGGGGAATGGCTGGGGTGCTGACAACACAGTGGACAGTAACAGCAATGACAGAGTAAATGGACTCCAGTGGTGGGTTGCATGGGAGGACGTCACTTGGGATGTTGGTATATAGATGAATAAGATTATTTGGGATGTTTTGTACGAAATACACACAAAGAAAATCAAGAAAATAAATGAGTTATATTTGAGGAACAAGCATAATAATTTGCTTCATGTTAATTAGTAGATGTGAAAAACATTACCTTTGAAATCTACCTGATGACTTTATACCAGGCTCAGGTGCCAAGTATCTGAGTGTAATCAACTGTGACTAGTAATAATCAGATATATAGAGATTAGAGATGCATGTGCAAATATCTAAATATTAGTTGAATTAAAAATTAGTTTTTATGGATGAAAGTATATTTTAAAATGAAATGGAGATCTTTTTAAAAAAATGTTTTATTTATTATTTTTATTTTATGTGTATGAGTGTGTTGCCTGCCTGTAGGTAAGTGCACCCATGTCGTGCAGTGCCCATGGAGTACAGAAGGGGCTGTCAGATCCCCTGGAACTGGAGTTACGGACAGTTGTTAGCTGCAATGTGGGTACTGGTATTCAAACCAGGTCTTCTGCAAGAACAGTCAGTGTTCTTAACTGCTGAGCCATCTCTCCACCCCCGGAAATGGAGAACTTTTTTAAAGGTTAAAACCTCACTCAATTTCATGTGTGATAGGATTTATACTGAGTACAATATTGTATAACTGTATTAATTCAACTGTAAACCTAAAAATTTACAGCCAATTTTAAAAGAGATGCATCTTAGCTCTGGACATTGTTATTGAATATATTAATGCTATGATAATGAAATGCTTCTTCTAATTATGTGGTTATTAAATAAAATTTTTTTTAAAAACTACAAGAATCAATGAATCAGAGGCAATTCTTTGTAAAGATAAAACCAGATAGAGAGATCCTTAGATTCTTATTCCACTTAACCTAAAGAAAGAAAGAGCAAATAAAAATCAATAAAATCAGAAAGAAAAGGAAACATTACAACAGCCAACAAAAAGATTCAGAACATTATAAGGGAATAGTTTAAAAACCTATTCTCTTCTAAATTTTAAAATCTAAAATGAATGTAAAAATTTCTAAATTCGGGGGATCCACCAAAGTTGAACGAAGAAGAGTTCAATAGCTTAAACAGGCACCGAACAAATCAGGAATTGGGAAAAGTAATACAAAGCCCATCCATTAATAAAAGTCCAGATCCAGATGGATTCACAGCAGAATTTTAGTACACAGACTTTCAAGAAATATTTACAACCAATACTTTTAAATTATTCAAAAAGACAGAAACAGATGGCAAACCCCAAAACTCTTTCTATGATGCAAGTATTACTCCAATACCTAAAAGAGGAAAAGACACAACAACAAAAAGCTATAGACCCATATCAATAATTAACATAGATGCAGAAATTCTTAAAAAATGTTTGTAAGTTGCATACAGACCCACATCAAAATATCATCCACCATGATCAAGTAGGCTTTATTCTAAAGTGCAGGGATGATTCAGTATACAAGTCAACAAACATAATAAGTCTTATAAGTCTGCGGGGGGTTGGAACCAGCGACCCCCACGCAGTGATGATTGGGGATGAGTAAGCGCACTGTTCTCCAGCCCTCGCCGCCCCCAGTACCGGGAACAATCAGATGCAATGGGGAGCCTAGTCAAGCAGGAACTCATTTATTGCAGGTGTTACAGAGCTTATAAAGGCACTTGGAAATCCCCCCTCACCCCCCCCGAGGGTGTATCTTAAGGATGGTCATGCACTGATCATGCATTCCTCGGCAGTGAGGAAGTATCCTTCAGACTTTTAAAACAAGTTAGGCCGTGCCCCAGTGACTTCCTCTTGGACCTCTGCAAGGTGGGGCCTTTAGGTCCCCACATCTCCCTCTTTTATTTTTATTTTAAGGTGGGACTGACTTTATTTCATGGGTTACCCATCTCATAGCTGGCTCCCTGAGGAGAGATGGCTAGCTCCTTCCTCTAATCTTACGGATTTTTGCCTGTCTTAGGTTGTGTCACCTCTGACCAAGACTTGCCCATCATTGGAGCATACACCTGGCCTAGTGCATGTCCTGCCTTAGGAGTGCTTGTCATGGGACATCTTACCCGTCCTTGGCTAAAAATGTTTCGTGATTAAGGGCAGCCACATGGGTAATGCCAGCCTGTGACAGTCTTAGTCTCTGCCTAACTCCGTTAGCCAAGCGTAGGCAACCAGAGGGGGTATATTCCTGGGGGAGTTCATAATCATGAGGAGGTGGACTGTGGCAGTTCCAAGGGTCTTCTGTTGCCAAATTATCTGATAAAGACACTTAAAGATAAGCATTATCAAGAGAAACAAAGCAAGTCATGGCGTAGGACGAGTTGAAATACTTCTGAAACCATGTACCATTTAGCCAATCAGCCAGTTGTAGAGGCTAACTGGCAATGAAACCAAGGAACTGGATTCTTCACCTCAGATGGATATAAACAAAGAGAGGAATTTTGTCTCATGAACTATTGTCCATGGACCGTCATGCTAGTCAGTCAGATCCTGGCCTACCCACTTAAAGTTTTTCACAGGCACCATATGGGGTTTGAATCTCCTGTAGTGTAGACACAGCCAAAGCCTCAACCCATGGTTAACAATGGATCTGGGCCTCTCCATTGCCCATAATGGGGTCCTTCCACCTTACCTGTACTTCAGGCCTCTGCTCCTGTCATCCCCAATGCTTCTGAAACTGGGATTCCAACTGATTTTTTTGAAAATTAAGAACATTAATAGTGAATAGGCCATACCCAACTGTTGGTGGGGGCTTATTACCCCTTTCTGTTTTTGTTATTGAATTTTTAGATTTTTGTGATTGTGTTCTATAATGGCTTGACCTTGGGGATTGTAGGGAATTCCTGTATTGTGTTGAATTCCCCAAAGTGAAAAAAAATCTTGTAAATTTTTACTCACAAAACATGGTCCATTATCAATTTTAATTCTTTGGGGCAATCCCAACGTAGCAAAGCACTAGAGAAACTGAGACTGAGCATGTTTAGACTTCTTTCCTGTATGAGCGGTAGCCCAACAGGCATGTGAGAATGTGTAGATGGAACAAAAATATACTTAAGCTTTCCAAAAGGAGCATAGTGTGTGACATCCATTTGTCACAAGGAATTGGGCTTGAGTCCCCTGGGGTTTACCCCTGGCTGTTGCACAGGTGGTACCTGCACACAATAAGCCATCTTATCTGCCTCTGCATTGCCTTGGGATAAAAGCCCAGGCAATCTTTGGTGCCCCCTAAGAGGCTGTAAGAAGATAGGGGCTTCTCTTTCCTTAAGGAACATAGGAGTCTGAATACTGTCAGAAAGAAATGGCCATGAGTTCCTTGAATTGAGCTGGGCCATCACAAGTGTGAACATATCTTTTTGGTTTCTCATCTGCTCCCAGGTATACTACCACTGCAGCTCCAAATCTTCCCCCATAAGTGAAAACATTGTAGGCTTTTACTAAGGGCTCCCTCGGCCCAGGATTTGGTGAGCACTGCTGCCAACAGGGCTGTAACACTGGGGGTGGGATGGATCCCTGGATGCCTGTGGAATGGACAGGATGGCCCCCCTCCCCAAGCCACCTTCCCCAAACCGGGCTTTCCCAGCTGTCCCAGAGCCGGTCATGGTGCACAGCCAATGGTGTGTTGTTTTTTGGGTTTTTTGTTGTTGTTATTGTTGTTGTTGTTGTTGTTTTAATGTGCCTGGTGGCAGCCAGTCACCAGCCAGGGGGAAGTCCCCTCCCCGGCTTTCACATAAGTCCCTGACTCACACTGGTCACTGGCCGGAGGCGGTCCCCCGCCTGGCTTTCGCTACTGACCTTGTGCTCTCTGCTCCACCCCACCCTTCTGAAAAAGGCATCCATGGATCCTATTTTCATGGGTGCTGGGAAGTCCTGAAGCTGGCCAGGGGATGCCCAAGGTACCGCTTGTTACTTTGGCTGCTCTTGGTTTCACTTCTATTGCATTTCTGCCTTCTTCCTCAAACTCTTCCCATGATTCCCATGCCGGGGTTTCTGAAGACTCGCCAGGATGTGGCACCTAGGGCTTTGGGCTCTCGGGCTGAAAACATGCCTTTAAGGCCAAAATAATAGGGTAGAACTCCGGTGGCGGATCAACCCCCAATTGAACCTTCCTTTGTCGAGCTAGATGGTCCACATGTTCCCATATATCCCCAGTAAAAACATTAACCCCAAGTAGCCAGGGAGCCAAATGAACAGCCTCTGCCCAAACCTTTTGAGCTACCAGATCTGACAGCATATCTCTCAGCACTTTAAGCGCAGGGTCCTCAGGCTTATTAATTGTGTTACCCATCTTTTGGGTCTCGCTTATCACGAACTTCTCGATTGGCCCCAATCCATTATTTTTCTTTCTTTTCTTCTTTTCACCTTCCTTCGAGTGCCATGCTGGGCGCCAGTTGCGGGGGGTTTGAGCCAGCGACCCCAGCTCAGTGATGATTGGGGATGAGTAAACGCACCGTTCGCCAGCCCATGCTGCCTCCAGTACTGTGGACAGACGCAACAGGGAGCCTAGTCAGGCAGGAACTCATTTATTGCAGGAGTTACAGAGCTTATAAAGGCACCTGGAAATACCCCCCAGCCCCCCACCCCCACCCTCCATGAAGGTGTGTCTTAAGGATGGTCACACACTGATCATGCACTCCTCAGCAGTGCAGAAGTATCCTTCAGACTTTTAAAACAAGTCAGGCCATGCCCCAGTAACTTCCTCAAGGACCTCTGCAAGGTGGGGCCTTTATATCCCAACATAAGTGAACTTAAGGACAAAAAAAAAATCACACGATCATCTCAATAGATACAGATCAGGCATTCTACAAGATCCAACATAAAAGGACCTAGAATGAATTGGAGTGGGGGAACATATCTCAACATAGTCAAGACTATACAGTGAATCCAAATCTTGCCTCAATCTAGAAGGAGAATAACTTGAAACATTCCAATAAAACCAGGAAACAGACAAGGTTGTCTGCTACCCCCACTCCTTTTTAATATAGTACTTGAAACACTTAAATAGACAATAAGACAAGGCAAGGAAATTATAGAGCTACTAATTAGAAAAGAAGAGGTCAAATTATTCTTTTTGAAGATAATTTAATATTATACATAAGGGCTGCCAAATATTCCACTATTATACTTCTAGAAATGATCAACACTTTCAGAAAAGTAGCAGGTTACAAAATCAGTCTACAAAGATCAGTAGCATTTCTGTGTACAAATAACAATCAATCAGAGAAAGAGTTCATGGGATTATTTCCACCACAGTAGTCTCAAAATAATATATCTAGGGGTAAACCTAACCAATGATATTATAGATTTCTTTTATGAAAACTTTACATCTTTGAAAAAAGAGGTTGAAGAAGACCCAAGGAAATGGAAAAACCTACTGTGCTCATGCATTGGTAAAATTAATATAATTAAAATGATCCTCCTTCCAAAAGCAATTTAGCCATTGAATGCAATCACCATCAAAATCCTTTGACATTCTTCGCAGACATAGAAAATTCCATCCTAAAGTTCATATGGAAACACAAAAGAACACACATAACCAAAGTCCTCCTTAGCATAAGGAGCAGTGCCAGGAAAGCTGCCATAAGAGACCTGAATCTACACTACAAAGCTATAGTCATTCAAAAACAAAAAACACACTTGTAGAACAATAGAATAAAATAGAAGACACAGCAATGTGTGTATGCAATTACATTCATCTGATATTTGACAAAAGTTCCAAGAACACAAACTGTGGAAAGACAGCATCTTCAATAAATGGTGCTGGCAAACTGAATCTCTACACCTACAAGATTGAAATTAGATATATACCCTTCATCCTGCACAAAAGTCAATTTCAAATGAATCAAAATCCTCAATATAAAGCCTGAAATGCTGAAACTCTTAGACGAATACAGAGGCAGTGCCCTATAAGCTACATCCTTATTAATTAAGGAAATACTAATCAAAACTACTTTATAAGATTTCACCTAACCCAAGTTTGAATGGGTCAAGAGAACAAATCATACCAAAATTCTGGCACGAATGAGGAGAAATACCACTATTGGTGGAACTGAGAATTGGTGCATCCAGTGTGGAAATCAGTATGAAAAACTTTAAAACCTAAAGGATTTGTTTTAATGCAGAGATATTTGCACAATTATCTTTACTGCTGCTTTTTTCACAGTAACTAAGAAAAGGAAACTACCTAAATGACTCTTGACTGATGAATGGATAATGAAAATGTGGTACACTTATGCAATGGAGTACTACTCAGCAGAAAAGGAAAAAAAATCATGAAATTTTCACATGAGTAGATGTAGCAAGGTATTTTTATACTATCTAAAAGTAAGACAGACTCAGGTTAACAAGCAATCCATAGTCTTTTTTTTGTGAAACTTAGCTCCAAATTGTTAGCTATGAGTATATATCCTGATATAAATGCAGAAACCAGGAAAATAAAAGTATCCATGGGTGTAAAGAGGTAGAACGAGCTCAACGGGAGAGAGGGATTTTAATAGACAGGTGTTAACAAGGGCAAAATGGGGAAAGTGGAGTACTTTAACTGGGAAGGGAGTAAGGAGAGTTATACTGGGGGAATCAGAGGAGAGATAAATAATGTTTAGATGGTGAAAAAATTAGAGGGAAATGTGAAAACTCCAAAAACAATATATATATATATTGAAGGTTATATGACAAAAAATGCAGTGTCAGGCAAGAGAAACCTCCTCTTGAGTTGTCGGACATTTGAGGACACAAATGAGACTCTATAGGCTCTATTACACATATAATAGAGTATTTTATGTGGGCCTGGAAGCAGTAACAGGAGGTGTGGAAAAGGGAGGGGAACACCACCAAATTATATTGTATAAAAATCACAAAAATTGGGCCTGGAAAGATGGCTCAGTGTTTGAGAGCACTGACTGCTCTTGCAGAGGACTTGGTTCAATTCCCAGCTCCCACATGGAAGCTACAAATCATCCTTAACTCCAGTTCCAGGGGAATCTGAAGCCCTCTTCTGATCTCTGCAGCATTGCGGGACATGGGTGCACACACATACATGCAGGCAATACACTCATACACATAAAATAAAAATAATAAATAAGATATTTTTAAAAATCACAAAAATTTAATAAAAAACTTAAAAACTTGACTTTCTTTCTAGTACCCTGAAACTGGAATTTTGATAGGTATTGCTTTAAATCTGTAGATAAATTTTATTAGTATAATCATTTTCAATATATTGTTTTGCCAATCCAGGGCCACAGAGATATTTCCATTATCTAGCATATATTTTTGTTTTCTTTATCAGTGTCCTGAAGTTTCCATTGTAGATGTCTTCTTTGATTAAGTGTATTCTTTTGTACTTATTTTTTTGTTATTTTTCCTAGCTTCTTGCTCTTAGCACATATTGTTATATTAAAAGGTTACTGTTTTTCTTTTTTAATATTGGTTTGGTATCCTGAAACTTTACTGTGTTTATTCAATTGAGGAGTTTTCTAGTAGAATGTATAGGATCTTTTAAGTATCTAATATCATCTGAAAATAATGATAGTTTTGCCTATAATCCCCTTTTCATTCCCTTTTACTCCATTATCTTGTCTAATTGCTCTCATAGGTAACCACAGCTACTCTGAGTTAGTGATTTTGACAGTCTTGTCATGTCCAGAAAAGCATTTCAAAGCTCTCCAGCCTCCAGCTCTGTCATTCTTTCTAATTCTTCTGCTGTTGATGCTCCCTGAACCTTTATTGTGGGGGTTTAATGCAGGAGTCCTGATTAGGAATGAGTTCCCAATATCTATTCTCAACACTTGAACATGTTATACATCTATTTACTGCTATCCACTGAATAAAAAATTTCTCTGACCAAGGTTGTGAGCTCTATCAATAGCAATGAAATAGAATCAACTTAGATATCCATCAACAGATGAATGTATAAGAAAAATGTGGTACATGTACAAAATGAAATATCACTCTGCTGTAAAAAAAAAATGAAAGCATAAAACGTGCATGTAAATGAATAGTACTGGAAAAAAATGTACAGAGTGAGGAAGCTTCAGGCCAGAGAAAGAATAATGCTGTATGTTCTCTTTCATATGTAGATCCTAGCTCCAAATTTTCTGTTTTGCACACTTAACTTGGAGCATAACTAGAAGCCAGGAGATTAGAAAGGAGCCTTTTGGTAGGCATATTAAGCAGGAGGGACAGCAGATTACAGATTCAGGGTCCCCTAAAGGGTTAAGAGGGGAGAGGTATGAAAGTAAAGTGGAAAAAACTGGAAGGCTAACCCAATAGAAGGGGCTATGAGAAAGCACATGGAAGCCTACTATTTCACAGCCCATTGCCCATCCATGCAGAGTAATTCTGTTGGTATTCTACTTTTTTAAAGTTTTATTTTGATAATAGGAAAGGGAAAGTAAAGAAATGATATCTTTATCTATACTGGTCCCTCAACTCAGAGCCATTCAAGAATTATATA
>NW_008338715.1:1565040-1578752 GCF_000622305.1 Nannospalax galili | reverse complement strand
ATTTTTTTTGGGGGGGGGTCTGGTACACTAAATTGGAGAGAGAAGATTGTTAACTCTTGCTATTTTAACCTACTGTTTTCTTTTTGGATGTTCATTGATTTTAGTCAAATGCATTTTTCTGCATGCATTTGACAAACACAAATGGTTTTTCACAATACATTTGTTTAAATGGGACATTAATGTTTTTCAAATGTGAACAAATCATAAACCCCTGTGGTTAATCTGAATTTATTTACAAGTAAAGTTTTACAAAGTTGTGTAATTTTTTAGCAATAATTTGTTTTGGAGTTTCTGAGTCTGTCCTTCTGAGGGATATTAATTTGTCTTATTTTCAAATGATTATTATGTATGACTTTGATATTATAACTATGGTAAGACTATTATCATGGCTTTTGAACAGATTACTTCAGAAGATATTCCTTCTCTATTATTTTATGTGCTAGAGTATATGACCAGGATTTCATTCTTACAAAGCTGATATGCTTAAATTAATCATTGCAGTAACATTCTACTAAAATTTTAATGTGTATAACAATAATAATTGCTTTTTAATAGTTTTGATATCTTGACTCTGTAAAAGTTTTATTCACTTGGGGAATTGGGGTAATGTCATTGGAGAGCACTTGCCTAGCATGAATGAGTCCTTGGGATTAATCTCCCATATTTAAGAAAACAAGCAAACAAAAATGAAGTTCTGTTTATTCAATCAAATAGATTATTTATTGTCTTAAAATCATCAGTACTATAACTTTAAACATTATTTTATTTTGTGATCTTTGACAAAATATTTTCATCATTCCTTTCTAAAAAGATATTCAAGTGAAGGTCATACAATGAAATAAATCATTTCCATCAATAGATTTCAATGATATTTGGTGCATTCTCAATGCTAAAAAGACAAAGATTCTCTCGTTTCAAAATATGCTACCGTACTGGAAATATACTGAGTATGCACTAAATAATCATTTTAAATGCCTGATCTTTATCATCTAGTACCACTCACCTGATTGATATCCCCATGATTTGCTCATTCTAAATATGTAATATAAGAAAATTAATGTAGTTTGAGGGTTAATATAAAGTGACAACTTGATGAAAGTAGAATCCCTTGAGAGATGATCTTCTGGTCATTCTTGTGAAAAATTATATAGATTAAAGTAACCCCCATATACAGTGTACAGCACTATTCCCTGGATTGGAGTCCAAGATTAGACAAAAGGGAAAGAGTGAAAGAAGTTATTTGGATAACTGGTGACTGGCATACTTCTCTGTAAATATAAGGAACCCCTATTTAGCCCATAGTAAGGAATTATATTTTTTTAGGAATATGACAGCCTTGGGACTTTCTTTAAGATCTATGGCCTCTCCAGTCATTTGTAAAAGTGTCACTACTACCTCAATATATTTTGATGTGCTCATCATTGTTGAGATTGGGCCTTAAAGCTGGGGTTGGAACATCCATTGATGTTTTCCCTTAGTAGCTTGCTTAGTGTTTTCCAAAATGATGAGAGCCAGCATTCAGGGAAAAGGCATCCAGGTCAGTTATGCCCCACTGCTCCAAGTCCCGTGTCTGAAGTATGTTCTATCTTCAGCAATATGGTCTTACCTTCAACTTCTGGGAAGCAATCAAGGACTATGACAATAGCCTGTTTAATTTTGGGAGTTTCTTAGAATACCCTGACCAGCAACATATAGGGAGGTTTCTCCAGTCTGGCACTGCTCCTTGTTATATAGCCTTCAATTATACACATACACTCATGTAAAGATATTGTATGTGCAATTTTTCAGTAGGCTTTAAACTAATATATTTCCCTCTGGTGTTTTGCACTGGCAAGGCATTGTTTATTTCACCTCTATCTCTCCCTGTCTAACCCTTCTTCCTCCCTCCCCATTTTTTCCATTTCACCCTTGATAATGCCTGTCTCCTATGGTTCCCCCTCTGTTGAGATCATTCTTTCCCTTTTTCCCCTTCCTCTCCCCCTCCTATTTAAATACCCCGTTTTATCCATTTCCCCCATGATAACACCTGTTTTCTACTGCTCTTCTCTCTCGGGCTCCTTCTTTTCCTTTACTTCCTTGGTTCCTTTCCATTTTCCTAGCTCCTGAATTTAAATCAAGTGATTATTGCAGAGTTCCACAACTGGTCACACACAGGGATTGTGTCTGTGAAATGCCCAACCTTAAGTAACACATCTGCAATCCTCTAGTCTTAAGGCTCATGGAACATAGTAGAACAAGGGGTAAAGAAGATGCTAATGTATCACTCAATTCTTATCAATGAAGCGCCCTCATTCAACAAAGGGCAATGAAATCAAAGGGCCATAAATGGCCAAAACATAGAGAATAAGAGTCTGAAGGTGTTCATCCTTGACAGGATTCCTATATTAAACATTACCCACCCAGGGCTCAGGGACGATTGTGGAATAGAGGGTAGAAAGATTATAAGATTCAGGGAGGAGGTGATTGACCATACGGGAAACAATCTAACAGGCTCTTGGGAAGTTACTCGTATGAACTTAGAGCAGTGGTGACAGCATTAAGAAGACCCATAAAAACTCAAGAAGACAATAAAATAGGAAAGACCTGTGGAAAAGAGCACCCTACCTTATTTGAAGAACTATTGGACAGCCAATTACTACTGGATGAGGAAGAGCTGATCTTCTTTAAGGGAATGATTCTAGACAGGCTGACTAGACCACAGCGGAAGAATTTTCACTGAAGGATGACTGGGACACTAACTTGACTTGATAGGCTTTAACATAAATGACAGAAAGCATGAGATCCTGTGGGGAGGGGGTCTATGGGAGTTTGCCAATGGGGAAGGGGTATAAAGATCATTAAGATATTGTATATGAAATGCACAAAATATTCAATAAAAATTATACGAAAAGAGAGACAGAGCAGGTGAGCTGGACACAAGCATCTATCCTGTTCTGCTTTTTGACTATAGAGGTAATACAAACAGCTTCTTCTAGCTCCTGCTGCAGCAAATTCCTACAGTTGTGAGAAGGTAACCTCAAAATGTGAGCCAAAATAAGCCCTTTCTCTTTTAAGGTGTGTTTTTCAGAGTATTTTCAAAGAGATACTAATTGGCTAACATCTATCATTATCTATCTATTAATCATGAATCTATCTTGAGGCATAGTTTCCCATAGGTTTATTCATTTCAGTGTACTCGTCTATCATGGAAGAAAAGCATAAAATGAGAGAGAGAGTGAAAGAGAGAGAGAGAGAGAGAGAGAGAGAAAAAGAGAGAGAGATGACTTTGAGTTAGACAATGAACTACAGCCCATTATGTGAGTAAGGATTCAGCAAGTCAGCAGTTTGTACCTGGAACAGAACTTTCACTCCAACTCAGTCATGTTAGCCAGTATCTTCAATCTCCAGCCTCTAGTCATGAATAAAATACATTTGTATTAGTCATAAGCAGTCTAGCTTATGGTTCTTTTTGTGTGTAGTCATAATTTCTAACAAAGCAGTGTGGGAGATAGGCTCGAGCCTAGAGTAGAAGTCCTAATGACAGTCATACAGCAAGCATGAGGCAGTGGCCCAGCAGCTGGAACCACAAGGGATACCTTGTGAGGAATGCTCCCTTTGGCAAATCATGAGACTGATATCTAGAGCTTGCCACTTCCCACTCTCCACCCTCTAATTTGCAAAGCCATCACTCCCAGATAAATGATTAAAAGCCTGGGTCCCATGACCTCCAGGAAACGGAAACCTCAGATAACTGAAACCTACAATGCTAATGAGGCATCTGGCCTGCTGTACTGTGATAAGATGTTAAGCCTGTCATGCTAATAGGTATCTTGTTCACTGTGCTGTGATTGGACCACTACCCCTATATAAGCTTGTGCCTTTCTGCAATAAACCAGATCTGTGTCACTGATCCTGGTCTCCTATGTCTGTGTGCGGCCCCACGAAAGAGTGACCACAGTGGAAAATGACCACAGCTGGTGCCCAATGGGCTGTAACACTTGGGCTGAAACATTTTGGGTTTCTGATGCTCCCTTTGCCAGTGGTTCTCTTGTGGGCGCTCATGGCTTTTACTCTCCTGTGTTTCTTCTTCTGGCTCACAGTCTTTGGTTTGGCATGCCATTCCTGTCTCCACCGATCGTCTTCCTGAATGGCTCCTGAGTCCTTCTGGGTACATCTTGCAGGGTGAGTGACCTCCAGAATGGGGAACAGTCATCCAGCTGCCACCGACCCCTGTGTCATCACTCTGGTTTCTCTCCTCAGGAGTAGACACATGAGAGTTACAGAAAAGGATGTATATAAGGTATTAGATGAAGTGCTAGCTCTTGCCTCTTGGTTTACAGATTCCTGCTTCTGGGATACGGAGCAATGGGCTTGTGTACTATTCTTGGCTAGAAAGAAAGAAGTCAGGGAGGGGTACCCACAATCTGGGCCATGCTACCCCATTGTGACTGCCATTCTGGCCTCAGAGTCCCCCGATGCCTCTGAGCAGGATGACCTCATACTAAAGCAGATAGATGAAAAAATAAAACAACAGGATGGTGGAGCTGGCTTGTCCCAAGCGTTCCTGGTCAAAGTAAAAGAAACAGATCCTCACTCTTCCCTGGGACCAATAGCTGCACCTAAAAATTCAAAATATGGAGAAACAGGGTTTCTTGATAGTCATGATGAGAAACAGGAAGTCGAATAAGCTTCTGCTCCGCCATTACAGGGTCGCGGCCGTCCATCTCCACCTTATGCTGGCTTTAAGCAAACCCCCACACCCCTCCTCTCTGGAGGAATGTTGGAAGCCTCTCCCATCTAAGCCTCTCTTCTCTGATGCAATGGATGATTTCCCACAGTTTTTTCTGGTCACTATTGTGCCAGGGCAACAAAATCCAAATATTTGGAACACTTATTCTCATGATACCTTAAAAAAGCTGTGCAAAGCAGTGCTTTAAGACAGTATCCATTCCCCATGGTTCAGTCAGCTTTTAGATACAATTAGCCATGTGGCCAATACCCTGTATGATTGGCAACATATTGCCTGAGCATGCTTGCATGGGAGCAACTTCCTTCTGTGGAAGGCTGCCTATCAAGATGAGTGTGAACAAAAGGCAGAACGCAATAGGAATACCAATGTCCAAAATATTGGGTTTGATGCTCTGGTGGGCCATGGCAATTTTGAAACCCCTTAAGCTCAGGCACAAGCCCCCCCCCATTAGTTCTAACAAGTACGGCTCTGCATGCTGCGTGACTTTCATAGCATGCCAGTTCACAATGATACTACATTAACTAAATTGGTAGAGAAACCAGGTGAACCTTTTTCTGATTTTGTTGAATAGCGTCATCAAAGTGTAAACAGAAAAATCAGTCATCAGAGGGCTGCTGAGGATCTTGCTCAAGGATCTTATTTATGAAGGCTGCTCTGCTGAGTGTCGTCTTGCCATAGGACTTGTTAGACACAAGGATGTTACTGAGTGGATCTTGGCCTGTCAAGATGTGGGGACTGCTTGGGCTCATGCTACAGCCCTTGCTGAGGCATTGGCTGCTCACCAACCACAGGCCAAGACCGACAAAGGCAAATGTTGGGCTTGAGGGGAACAGGGTCATTGGTCTCATACCAGCCTTAACAAGGTTTTAAAGGAGGCAAAAAGAGTCAGGTTCCTCCCTCAAAATGTCCAAGATGCTGCAAAGGCTTTCATTGGGCCAGAGAGTGCAGGTCCAAGATGGATGCAGATGGTAACCCCACACAAAAGATGCCTTTAAACGTCCAGCAGGGTGCCTCTCAGCCCCGCTTCAAAGAGAGGAAATAGGGGCTTCCATCCCCCATGTCCAATGGATGGTGCCTATTGACTTACACAAACGGAGGATGAAACTTACCCTGCATGGACACAAGTTCAAGGGCTTAATTGATACTGGGGCCAATGGTAGAATAATTACACAGGAGGAGACATTATCTCATTGGCACTGTAAGCCTGGACCTCCCATACAAGGGATTGGGGGTTTACAAAACACCCAACAGGTACAACGCCCTGTGTCCTGGGCTGACCCAGATGGCAACAATGGAGCTATTAAACTGCTACTAGTAGCGGGATTGCCTCATAATCTGTGGGGAAGAGATATCCTTCAGGACATGGAGGTCATCTTAACCACTGATGATAAAGCCTTTTACAATGACTGTATTATACACCAACGATTGGGTAATGCCCCTGATCCACATACTCAGTGTCACCCCCAATTCTAGCAGCCACTGCCCGGTTGCTCAAACCTCCCTCCATCAAGTTAACATGGGTCACTACAACTCCCATATTGATGGAGCAGTGGCCTCTCCCTTCACACAAATTAACCCATTTAATTACTTTAGTTCTGGAACAATTTATTCTTAGGTCATATTGAGCCCTCTCTTAGCCCTCACAATTTCCCCATTATTTTAATTCAAAATGATCAGGAAAATGGAGACTTTTACATGATTTAAGAACAATTTATGATCACATAAAACCCTTGGGGACCCTAAAACCAGGATTGCCTTACCCTACTGCCATTCCTAAGGAATGTGCAATTATTATAATAGATATAAAGAACTGTTTCTTTTCTATTTCTCTCTAAAATGATGATAAGCCATACTTTGCTTTCTCTTTGCCCATCACTAACCATAATTTCCCAGTTCAGCATTACCAATGGAAGGTTCTGCCACAAGGCATGAAGAATAGCCCTACTATTTTCTAATATTATGTTGCCCATGCATGCAGACCTTTGCTGACTGAGGTGTATATTTTACAATATATGGATGACATTCTTATTGTCCACGGGGATCCTACGATCCTACAAGGAGCTTTTCTAAGACTCAAAACAAACCTCAGAGCACTGGGCCTCACTATTGCTACAGATAAAATTCAGTTACATGCCCCATATACCTTTCTAGGCCATTCTATCCAGGATGTCATCCACCCTATAGCTCCTACTCTTACCTTACCCGATAAGATCACCCTTTCTGAGGCACAGACCCTCTGTGGCAATATTAATTGGATACAGGGCTTCCTATCTCTGTCCACAGAGGAGCTTACATCACTCTTTGACCTCTTGTGGGGCACTAACACAGCCTCCACTCCCCATGAGGTTTCACCTGAAGCACGATGCATTATGCAATGATAAATACCCACTTATCTCAGGCATTTGTCAATAGAATGCAACCTGAACAACCTATTCAGGCCTTGGTCATTCCCACAAAAAATACCCCTATGGGAGTGCTCTGGAAGGCCCAGGGACCATTGATATGGGTCCACTCTTCTTGGAGTTAATTACATAAAATCTCTCCTGTGATTGAAGCCTGGGCAATTATAGCCCTTAAACTGGTACAAACCTCCCATCTTCTATATGGCCATGACCCAGAGTTGCTGGTCCTCCCTCTCCAGCTTCCTATGATCCAATCACTGTTCCTTGGTAATACTGGTTTTCAAACTCTTCTACTAACTTACCAGGGAAAATATGACCATCATTACCCCAAACATAGACTCCTTCAAGGAATACAGCAATTTCCCCTGTCTTTGTTCCCTCAAGCATTTCCAAAACATAATCCCCTTCCTAGGGCTCCTTTGATCTTCATGGATTCTAATAAACATAAATTTGGTTATGTAGTTTTTCAAGAGGAAAAGCTTTTCTCACAAAAGGTCTTCACCTCTAAGGGATCTGTACAATTCAGAGAGTTGTCTGCTATGTTACAAGTTTTTCAATATTTTCCCTCAACACCATGTAATATATTTTCTGACAGTACTTATGTAGTACAAGCTATACAAAATCTAGCCTTTGGAGCCTTCCAGCCCTGCCATAGTCCCCGTGATCTGTTGCTTTCTTCATTACAATTACTACTTGAACAGTGCTTTGCCCCTTGGTACATCCAAAATCTACACTCTCATACCAATCCTCCGGGGCTCATGGCAAAAGGCAACGCTACCATTAACAAACTAGTGATGAATGTTACTCTAGATCCTGGCCTAATACAGCAAGCTAGGGACTTACACGCCCGCTTCCATCTTTCCTACAGATTATACATAGACTCTTACTTACTCTACAGATTCAGAGTTGCAAACATCTGGTCCATGCCTGCTCTTCTTGTGCCCCTCTTTTACCCTTGGGGCCATTACAATCCACCGGGACCCTTCCCAGAGGCCTTGGTCTTAACAAGATCTGGCAGATGGACGTCACTCACTTCCCTTCCTTTGGGAAGCTTAAATATATCCATCATATTATTGACACCTATTCTAGTGTCCATTTTGCCTGTGCCTGTTCAGGTGAGACTGCCTCCCATGCCATAAAAACTGTAAAATACACCATAGTCCTTATGGGAGTTCCCTGGCAAATTAAAACGGACAATGGCCCTTGTTATAGCTCTGCTGCTTTCAGCCATTTTTGCTGTGATTGGAATACAATCCTTACAATCCTGAGGGTCAAGGGACTGTTGAACGTTCCCACCAAACACTCATTAAACAAATACAGAAAACAAGGTGAGATAAAGGCCCCCACTATAAGGATTCCATGCCATAAAAACTGTAAAATACACCATAGTCCTTATGGGAGTTCCCTGGCAAATTAAAACGGACAATGGCCCTTGTTATAGCTCTGCTGCTTTCAGCCATTTTTGCTGTGATTGGAATACAATCCTTACAATCCTGAGGGTCAAGGGACTGTTGAACGTTCCCACCAAACACTCATTAAACAAATACAGAAAACAAGGTGAGATAAAGGCCCCCACTATAAGGATCTCAATTTTGTTATACAACAAGCTCTATTTGTATTAAATTTTCTAAAATTTGACTCCAATGGCCTCCCACCAGCAATAAATCATTGGGGGACATTCGCTCATCCCACTCCATACTAAAGGAGAAAGATGAAAAAATAACAGGATGGTGGGGCTGGTTTGTCCCAAGCGTTTCCAGTAGAAGTGAAAGTAACAGATCCTCACTCTGACTTGGGGCTAACAGCTGCTCCTAAAAGTTCAAAAGCTGAGGAAATGGGGTTTCTTGACCCCTGTGATGAAAAACAGGAAGTCGAGTCAGCTTCTGCTCCACCATTACAGGGTGGTGGTTGTCCACTGCCGTCTTATGCTGGCTTTAAGGACGCCCCCCACTCCTAGTCTCTGGAGGAAGATTAGACGCCTCTCCCATTTAAGCCTCTCTCTTCTCTGATGTGGTGGATGACTTCCTGCAGTTTTTCCCAGTCACTATTGCACTGGGGCAACAAAGCCCAAATATTTGGAACCCTCCCTCTAAAAATGACATTACCCTAGAAAGGACAACACCATGCACATGTTATTGGGCCTGCATCAACAAAAAATAGCAATGCCCTATGTTAACTATCTCTTTTACAAAATTAGGAAAAAAGGCCTCCGGATGGGATACTGGCAAGACCTGGGGTCTGAATAGGAAGAGACCCTGGGCTATTGTTCACTATCCAGCTCATTACTTCACATCTTATTGACTCTCCCATATTGCTAGGACCAAATCAGGTCCTCCAGGTTTCTCTGCCAATTCCTGCTCCTAACCCTACTGATACCTCGGTTGTCATGACTATGGGACCCCTGCCTGTTCGACTCTTGGTCCCACCCCTGAAATTTTGGGCTTGGTTAAGGCTACCTATGCTACACTAAATGTCTCCAAGCCCAACTATACCATCAATTGCTGACTATGCTTGGATGCTAGGTCCCCGTTTTATGAGGACATAGCTCTTTTGAACCATTTCACTAATGCCGCTTCTGCTGACCAGTGCTGATGGAACCACAATGAACCAAAATTAACGCTACCATCCATTCAGGGATCGGGACTCTATGTAACTACCCCCGCAACCTCTGTGCTTGCCCCCTATGCATCACTATGTCTCATCACCAAGATGATCTAACCCACTGATCACTATCATGTGCCCATTGATACTTCTTGGTGGGCTTGCTCCTGAGGTCTAACCCCATGTATTCATGCCTTAACCTTGAGTCAAACCAATGGATTCTGTGTCTTAGTACAACTTATCCCTTGAGTTACCTATTTTATGGGAGAAGAGATGAATTTCAGGCTCTCCTTCCCTTCCTCCCTACCTGCCCTTACCCAGCACAAGAGAGAGTCCATCACTACTACCATGGTCTTCCTCAGATTGGGCATGGGTGGTGCAGTTGGGATGGGCGCCTCTGCACTTGCGTTCAAGACCAAAATTACAAGGCTCTTGGCCAGGCCACTGATGCAGACATCGCGGACCTAGAAAATTCCATCTCCCATTTACAACAGTCCCTGTCTTCACTGGCAGAGATGGTCCTACAATACGGGAGAGGCTTTGACCTCATACTCCTCCAACAGGGGGGATTATATGTAGCTCTGGGAAAGGAGTGTTGTTTCTATGCTAATAATTCTGGGGTTGTAGAAAAATCAATCGACAGAGCCCAAAAAAGAGTCTCAGAATGAGAAAGACAGAGACATCAGTCTCAAGGATGGTATGAGTCTGTGTTTAACCTTTCCCCTTGGCTTAATATGCTTCTGGCTGCCTTGATTGGTCCCTTTGCCCTGTTAATCTTCTCCTGATTTTTGGACCCTGCGTTGTTAAGGGTCTCACTAATTTTGTCAAGGCTCGTGTTTCCCTAGTTCAGTTAGCTGTTGTCCCAACTCAACATCCAATGCCCTTAAATTTTAATGACAAACTTACTTCCACAAACAATGACCCACTATTCCTTGCCCTTGCCAACCTATAATTGACCTTTTCTTATAAGAATAAAAGGGGGATATGTGGGAGATAGGCTTGAGCCTAGAATAGAAGTCCTAATGACAGCCATACAGCAAGCCGGAGGCAATGGCCTGGCTTCTGGAGCCACAAGGAATGCCTTGTGAGGAATGCTCCCTTTGGCAAATCATGAGACTGATACTTAGGGCTTGCCACTTCCCACTCTCCACCCTCTAAATTACAAAGCTGTCACTCCCAGATAAACAATTAACAGCCTGGGTCCCATGACTTCCAGGAAACGGAAACCTCAGATAACTGAAACCTACAATGCTAATGAGGCATCTGGCCTGCTGTACTATGATAAGATGCTAAGCCTGTCATGCTAATGAGGTATCTTGTTCACTGTGCTGTGATTGGACCACTACCCCTATATAAGCTTGTGCCTTTCTGCAATAAACCAGATCTGTCACTGAACCTGGTCTCCTTTGTTTGCATGCGGCCCCACTGACACAGCCTCCTCAACAGCCCTGGGGTCCAGGACTGGGCAGAAGCAGTGACAATCGGACACAGCACTGGGCAAGTGGAGGGGTAAATGGAAAGAGCCACCACAGCAGAGAACTAGCACAGACAAGTATTATGGATATATCAAGATAAATCAGAAAAATAGTAACAATAAATTATGTTATTAGTTTCCAAATATTTTTTTCCACTACCTCTTTATTACACTTTCCCTCATCTCTCTTTTATAATTTTAGGTCTTCAAATACTAGTATACTTTAACACATGAAATTATTTCAAGATTAGTATTTTTATTTATTTTACCCTTTTTTAATATTTTATTTATTTTTATTTATTTTCTGTGTATGAGTGTATGGACTGTATGTATGTTAGTGCACCTGTTTTGTATAATGCTGTGGAGGTCAGAAGAGGGTTTCAGATTCCCCTGGAAATGGAGTTAAGGAAGGTTAGTCAGATTACCCTGAAACAGGAGTTAAGGACAGTTCAGAGCCACATATGGGTGTTGGGAATCGAACCTGGGTCCACTGCAGGAGCAGTCAGTGCTCTTAACCACTGAGCCATCTCTCCAGCCACCTAATTTACACTTTCTATGTTTCATTTAAGATAATTTTTTCTACTATATCATTGCTTCCTGCTTACTTTGGTTAGTCTGTCCAGTATATATTTCATCTTAGATAATGGTCTTTAACTTTCACTGTTTACTTATAGCCTTTAAAATGTATTTCCTTGGGGCTGGAGAGATGGCTCAGCAGTTAAGAACACTGGCTGTTCTTGCAGAGGACCGGGGTTCAAGTCCCATCACCCACATGTCAGCTGGCAACTGTCAATAATTCCAGTCCCAGGGGTTCTGACAGCCTCTTCGGATCTCGACCAGCATTACACGACACTGGTGCACTTATCTACATACAGACAATACATGAATACACATAAAAAATGTCTCTATTAAAATTATTAATCTTTCTATTTGTTTTTAAACACATAGTGCATAGCAATTATCAATGTTTAAATGTTTGAATGTGCATTGATTTTAGTTAATTAATTTTATGGGTAGAATTTTAACCCTGTCCCATACTGAAAACTAAATTACAGTATTAGAACTCAGAATGTGACACCCCTGGATATGATATTATTTCAGATATAATTACTTGACATGAGATTAGATGGAAGTAGTTCACTCACCAAATCCAGTATGAATGGCAGTGTGAAGTCACAGACCTCAAAAGATCACCTATTCAATTTACAGACACAGTCTATAAACCAAGGATGCCAAGTATGATCACCAACAGGTAAAAGAGATGCATAGAATAATATTCCTAAGAGTCCTTGTAACAGACATTACTGATTCATATTTCTGATGCATAGTCATATTCATATTTCACTCTGCGATCTTAAAAGCCCTCACTTACAGAGATGTGAGAAAATAAATTTGTTCTTTTTTTCTTTTTTGATATATATTTTTATTACATTTTTGTGCATTTCATACATCTTAATAATATTTAGACTCCCCCCATCTCCTATTTCCATTACCATAGCCTCCCCACTTAATTTTATATATTCTGTCATGTGTGTTAAAGTTTCACTCATGAAGCTGGGAGCAGAGTCACACTGCAGAAGTGTGCTGGGCCCATAAAGTCTCACTGGTGAGAGTTGAGAGACACATTAATAGTCTTTCTACTCCATGTTTTATGATTTTCCATGAGTCTTCTGATTAGTTTTACTTTGAAGTCTAATTTTTTCAGATATTAGAATTGCTATCCCTGTTTGTTTCCTAGTGTCATTTGCTTGGAATATTCTTTTCCATCCTTTCCTCTTAAGGTAGTGCCTGTCCTTGAAGGTGAGATGGGTTTCTTACAGACAGCAAAAAGATGTTTTTTTTTTTCTTAATCCATTCACTTAACCTGTGTCTTTTGACTAGGGAGTTCAGTCAATTGATATTTAAATTATTATAGAAAGATGGGTATTTGTTGTCATCATTTTGATTGCTGTTTGTGTTCTTTGTCTAATTTTGTGTTTTCTCAATTATAGCTTTATTTTCTTTCCTTGCCCCTGTGGTATAGTCACTCCTTTCTCTGTTCTTTGTGTTGCTTCAAGTATTCTTTGAAGAGCTGGTTTCATGGACATGTATTTTTTCAGGCTATTTGTGTCATGGAAGATTTTTCTTGCCCCCTCAACTATAATAGACATTTTGCTGGGTAGAGTATTCTGGGCTGGCATCTATTGTCATTTAGAACTGGAAATGTCTTGGTCCAGGCTCTTCTGACTTTCATAGCTTGTATTGATAAGTCAGCTGTAACTCTGATGGGCTTCCCTTTATATGTGAGCTCTTGTTTTTCTTTTGCTGCTTTCACTATTCTCTCTTTGTTCTGTAGATTTAGTGTTTTTACTATCATATGCAGTGGGAAGTTTCTTTTCTTGTCCTGTTTGGTATTCTATGTGCTTCTTGTGTTTGTATGGGGATGTCTTTCTTTCATTTGGGGAAATTTTCTTCTACAATCCTGTTGAAGAATGAGTAATAAAGTACAAAAGCAGGATGAAGGGTG
>NW_008338715.1:1556111-1565019 GCF_000622305.1 Nannospalax galili | reverse complement strand
TACATTGACTTGGCCTTGTCATGGTGTCCCACATCTCTTGCATATTCCATTCCTGTGTTTTTAAAATTTTTTCATAAGCTTTGCTTGAGTGGTCCAATTCTTCAACTTCATCCTCCAGTGTTGATATTCTGTTTTCCATTTCATTCATTCTAGCAGTGAGGCTTTCCCCTGTTTTTTCAAGTTGGCTTATTGAGTTTTGCCCTTCCTTCTTCATTCCTGCCTGAATTTTCTTCAATGTTTCTATCTCTTTTGTGAATTCATTCCAAAGTTTATCCCTATCTTATTTTAGTTCTTTGATTAATTTGTTCATGTGTTCTTTAAGTTCATTGAATTCCTTCTTTTCATTGATTATTTCAGTCTTATATTTGTATGAACTCCATTTTCTATCTTTCAACCTCAGAGTGCTTCAAAAGATACTCTGCTTCTTTAAAATGTGTTTGCAAAACTAATCCTTCTCTCTCTTGATCTTCTCTCTCCTTTCCTATTCCCCCTGTACTTGATCAATTCAGGGACAACAGCTAAATGACATTTTAGACATTCTGTCTATAAATTCACCTAGTTAGTTTTACAAAATATGCATAATGATATCTGGGCTCATTTTCCATCTTCCAAAACACCCACACCAAATTTTCTACAGCTTTCATTAATAATTATGAGACACTCATGCTCTGTAAATAGAATTATTTCCATTTTCATCACTAAATGTGCTGCTTAATACTAAACTGACTAATGTAAGTGATGAATCCATTTATTCAATATTCTTTATTAGTGTTCTTTATCACAATCCACATGAAACTTTTGTGGTTTAACGAGCTTATAATTCTCTGGGTCACTAATTTTGTTAGCTAAACTCTCCAATTTTACATTGGTCTCTCTTTAAGTTCCCATGTGGCTTCAGTAACTGATAATTTGATCAGGGTAAATAGCTAAAAACTCATACACAGACAAAAGTCCAAATGACTTGTCTTGAAGAGGCTCACCAACACTGCTTTACATTATTAGTGGTTTCCAAAAATAACAAACAATAGCCAAAAGAGAGCAAGCCATCATGTATACGGACACTTTAAGCCTTCATTTGTTGTTACTGCATTGGTCTAAGAAAGTCACATGGCCAAGCCAAGAATTAATGAATCAAGGATGCACAGCAGAACGACACAAATGTGGTTTGTTAGGGGCCATGACTCAAATGACCTGTCACGCAAAATGTGTCAGTAATTATAATAGCTGAATGAAAAGTACAAGGACTTTATTGATTTGGTCCAATAAAGGGCTACATCTGGAATAAAAGTTTAGTGAAAGATTCCAACTGATACAATTAACATTAATTCACTCTCTTTATCCAAGATTCAGCTGTCTTTGGAAGACACGGAAAAGGAAAGTTAAACAGAAGTGAAATAGGTGTTCTTAGCCCTGTATATTCTATTGTTTTTACAGATGGCAATTTCTTCCTCAAATTCTATCAACCACCATTCAGTGTTTTATGATTTTGAGTCCTCAAGTGAATGCTTAAGGTCTTCCTAGACTTTTAGCTTTCTTGACATTAGTCTTCCAAGAGTCTGAACGTATATATATCTCCTTTACTTTTTTCTCCCTTAAATTGTCAATTTCTACATGCACTCAGCTATTGCTAAAAAGCTTATTTCAATGTCCATAGTAGTCACACATTTCCCCCAGGGGCTTTAGCTGTTATAGTCCTCAATTAGTAGTCACTTATATCAACATATGAGGGTCTTTATTTCCTTTGCAGGGTCAGCTTCTTTTCATAGCACACTGTGAAATTAGCACAGCTGTGCCACCTTTGACTGTTTGATTCCTGAGTAGGTAACAAGATGAGTCACTCTAGTTTGTCCTATCTAGGTTATAAAAGTGAGAGTCCCCTTCAATCTTCTATCTAGACATTTAATTAAAAAAAAAAGAGGTATTGGTCCTGTTTCCTCCCTTCCATTCACACTGAAAATAGGCTGCTGTGAAGATAACTAGAAATGTAACAATATTCATGCATTTATTAATGAGACTTTCTCAGTGAATCATTTAATTGGTTATTACATATCTTCTCTTGATTTTCAGAGTCTAAACACAGGATACACAGTTTTTAATGGCTTATTTAATGTCTTCCAAGGAGGAAAAAGACCCTGTTTCTTCATGATCCGTTACTTTACTTCTCAGACTTAGTGTTTTATGTTATTGTTGTGGTTGTTAGTCAGAACATGTGGAAGTCATTGGCTTCTATTTCGTCATAAGTACTAGAAGTGCTGTAATCACATAGAAATATGAAAGCTAAACTCACGACTTCCAACAACTCATAAAACTACTGGTTAATATAAACCATGCCAATTTTGTTATTAATTACTGCCTTTCATGGCTTCACTCAGAGGAGTGACTTTGATCCTAGGACTACTGAAAATAATCCGTAGGAATTTTAAGGAATTCTTGTTTTCTTCAAAATCAACTTAGAAAAAATAATTTTACATAAATGAAAACCTCTGAAAATTCCAGTCAGCAATATCTGTTTACTTGGCTTTAGAGATTTTCTTTACATTTGCTTAGAATTTTTCTTGTTGTTGTGATATCAGTATTTACCCATGACAGAATTTTAAGATTTATCTGCAAAAGATTGCTTATAGTATGTAAAATGGAAAAAATGCCATGGACTGTATTAATAACTTCTTTTTTTTTGAGATAGGGTCTCCCAGTAGCTCTAGCAGGTCTAGAACTTGCTATGTAGATCAGATTAGCCTCAAACTCACAGACATCTACCTGCCTCTGTCTTCCTAGTGCTGGGATCAACAGAGTGTGATATTATGTCTGACTTTTGTTAATAAATTTGTAACCCCTTGTCAAACTTCTGCCTCCCCAGACTTGGTAATCATTGCAAAAGAGTGAACAGAAAGACTGTCAGAGCCAAAGGTGGTGGATTACCACAAGAAACAGTTTTTTTCTAGACAGTTGGTCACTCATATGTTGACAGCATGCACAAGTCCCATGCAAGCTCAAATCAGACAAAAATCCCATAATAAACATCAGCAAATAAGAAACCAACACAACCTAAGGAAATCTTTGCAACTGAAAGCTGCTGGGAGGGTCAGAGACAGTCTCTTTCAAGGATGGGAAGCTTGGTAGGCTAACCAGGCTCCAGTGGATAGACCCTTATTGAAGGATCTATATACCATCAAATTATATTATATGTAAATCACAAAAAACCAATAAAAATTAATGTGTATTAATGTGACTAAAATCCCTTAAAGAAACCACTTTAAAGAGGAAATGTTTCTTTTTCCACAGTTCCAAGAGATTTCAGTCCATCCTAATAGGCAAGGTATGGTAAAAAGGGTCATGGGGCAGTGGCTGACCATGCAACACAGAGCAACCAGAAGCAGGCCTTGGGGTTCAGCCTTTAAAGCCTGGCCCATAGAATCCTACTTCTGGCGACCAGGTAGAGGTTCTTAGTCACCACAATCTTTAAAATAGTACTATTGATGGGGTGGAGAGATGGCCTCGCGGTTAAGAGCACTGACTTTCTTACAGAGGACCCGGGTTCCATTCCCAGTACCCACAAACCATCCCTAGCTCCAGTTCCAGGGGAATCCAAAGCCCTCTTCTGATGTCCATGGCATTGCACGGCATGGATGCACTCATATACATGCAGGCAATACACTCATAAACGTAAAATAAAAATAATAAATAAAATATTTTTTAAAAGATAGTACTATTGATTTGAAACAAGTTATCAAAACATGATTTGAGAGGGGAGGACTGCAGGGAGATGGGCAATTTCAGATTCAAACTATAATACAGGCTTTGAAGCTTAGAATGACATTATGAAATCATGTATCATGTGCTTCCTTCTCTCATATAGCATCTTACAATCCTCCTCACAAGATTTTGGTAAGTTTTGCCTAGGTTAGTTTAAAAAAATTCTTTCGATTTGATTTTTCATTGACCCTTAATAAGATATCTTGGAATTTTATATGAGTGAAGGAAACATCTTTAATAATTCAGAGGTTTATGGCTGCCACTCTGAAATGAGCCTAATATAATTTATGAAGAGAGTAATATATGAAATTCAACTGTGACTAGTTGCACTAATTTCTCAAGTTATAACATTAAATTTTACCACATGGTTTTGAAATTTTAGACATTGTTTAAAATAAACTGTAATCTTAATATAAATATATATTTTACGTGACTTACTGTGATTTATTCAGTTATTAAATTACAACTATACATTGTAGCAGCAATTACTACAAACTGAATTTTATCCTTCATCTTAAAGTTTAACTTAGGTTTTAAGGATTTAGGTAAGTGGTTGAATGCTTGTTTGAAAACATGAAATTCTGGGTTCTCTAGCCAGAACTATA
Source organism: Nannospalax galili (assembly GCF_000622305.1). Lineage (NCBI taxonomy): Eukaryota > Metazoa > Chordata > Mammalia > Rodentia > Spalacidae > Nannospalax > Nannospalax galili. Next base: position 1,560,661 of record NW_008338715.1, on the reverse strand, counting down.
AAAAGAAAAATAAAATACAAAAGGAAAAAAAATAAATTCAATTTTATAATTCACCACCATGAATTTAATCCATTATGGCTATGGTTTATAAACCATTCACCTGTATAAAATTAAATTCAGAGGTACACATGTCTTGATACTGCTTAGAATTTCAAGTTACTGTTTTAACATTTTTTAAGGGTTATAGGAAATAAAAGAAAATTCTCTCAAAAAGACAAAAAAAGGAAAATTCTCAGATTATCCTGGACTACACCCTCAACATTAGTTGATCTTTCATTAGGAACAGGGAATATTTTATAAAGATGAAGTAAACTATGGCTAATATAAAGTCTATACTCTTCATAACTTTATGTTAATATTCTGATGTACACATCTTATCCATATATATATGCATTTAAAATATGTTTGCATGTTTAGATTTTATCACTTTTGTCAAACTGAGGGCTTGGGGTTGGCCTCTAGCGATAACAATAAAGTTAACCTGTATTTAAAAATCAGTTTCTTAAATTGGAATATAGAACTCCAGTTTGAAAGTGACTTTTGGGATAATTGATACCAGTGGTTTCATTTGCCAGATAAGAAAACAAGCATGTGGAATGCACTGCCCTATGCAAACAGTATCAGTCCAAATGTGCTTTGGACATCGTTCCTTGATAAATAACCTCTGTACACTACCTCAGCGAAACTAAGATGTTACACATGCTTCTGTTTATGTTATTACTACAGAAACTGTTGTCTATGGAATGTGCAGAACACAACCTCTTCCATAATTCCTCCCCATTTAAGAGATTTACAAAAAACCTAACAGCAGAAAGAGGAACTTACAGTAAAACTGAATAAAAAATACATATGATATCTTTTGTCTAGTAGAATATTTTCATGTACAAAGTGGTTGTAATTACAGGTGTATGAAAACCAAGAATGGAAAAATTAAATAAGACACTTAAGTTTCTTTTTTAATACCTGTGAACAGGTGCTAAATTCTTTTTGAGTGCTCTGAATGGAGGTTTCTGTAGCTAAAATCTCATTTCAATGAAGTCCAAAATCAAAAAGCCTGTGAAATATTGAGACTGATTTAGTTTTTCAAATGCAAAACAGCAGCTGGATCAAGGCAGGAGGCTACTGGAAAGCCTGTAGAGAAACAACTGAAATCTTTAGGCATTGACTGCACTCTCAGACAATGAACAGACTGATTGGACATAGAAAAATAGGAAATGTGGCATGTTCTTATTCTAAGAAGTTTCATCTCAAGGCACTGATGTGCAGCAAGCTACAACAGGACATGCTTTTACCCAGCATTGAAAAAAAATGCAGGTGATTGAAATTGTAGGAGACAGGAAAAAGTGAAAACTTCTGCAAAATTATGTTTACTATTAAGTAACACCATTTATTAAAGTATTAGTCTATATCAAAATCTAACACAAATGTACCTATTATATACAAGAAGGAAGGAAGGAAGGAAGGAAGGAAGGAAGGAAGGGAAGGGAAGGGGGAGACCAGGATAAAATAAAAGTAGAGGGAAAGGGTGGAAAGAACCAAGCCTTGTAAGGCTGGGAATGTAACCTAATTATACAGCACTTGCCTAGGTGCAAGGCCATGAATGCTATAGCAACCAGTATGAGAACTAAGGTAAAGCAGTTCTTAATATATTAAACTGATAATCTCAACAATGTTATTATTTAATATGGAATTTATATAAGAATGAAAAGCTCTGTAGCTGGAGAGAAAGTTGAGTGGTTAAAAGCACTGGCTGATCTTGCAGAAAACTCTGCTTTGAATCCCAGCACCCACATGGCAAATAATAACTGCCAGTAACTCCAGTTCAGGGAATCCGATGCCCTCTTCTGTCCTCCACTGGCACTACCCAACACAAATGCACCTACTTACATACATGCAGGCATAATACTCATAAATGAAAATAAATAAACAAAAAATTGAAAAAGAATGCAAAGCTCAAAAGAAATTCTAACTTACAGACTCATTAATATGTACAAGTTTATAGGAAGAAAACAACTGGATTTTAAACAATCTTATTGAGGAAATTTAGAAAATCAAGGTGATTCAAATAAATGCTTGCAAAATTTGACACTGATATACTATCAGCCTTGATAAATCTACAGAATAAAATGAAACAATTAAGATAAAACTGAATTGCACCCGAAAAGACATAAGTGGAATTTACATTATGACACACAATATTCCATAAGTAAATTTATTGCTAAGAGATTCCTTTTTTCTTCTCAGCGTCAATAATTCTGTCAAAGTATTGAATATCCTAGTGGAACACTATGCATAATTATTTTAGAAAGAGAGAGAGAGAGAGAAATAATGGTGGTGCTTTCTCTGACTGACCGCCTGTTTGATCCCTAGAATGCACATGATGCAAGATGATAAAAGACTCCAGCAAGTTGCCTTCTGACTTGAGATCTGCCATGACCATTCATAGAATATGCAAAACACAATAAGTAAATAAATGTATTTTAAAATTTTAAAGAAGGAAGATAGGGAGGAAGGAAGCTGATCTTATATGTGATATTGCTTGTATTTACTTTGGTGTGTGTGTATATGTGTGTGTGTGTTTATACTTGTTCTCCTGTCATATTAGAGAAGTAACAGAATCAGTGTCAATTCTAAGTAAGTCATATAGGGCAGGAACATGAAAACTAAAGTAATTGTAGAGAATAGAAAGAGATAAGCTTAAAAGGAAGCTAAAACTTTTCCAGTGACTTGGAAGACAGTAACAGATCTGTAGTAGAACTAGAAAGAAATGGAGGCTTGGGGCTGGAGAGATGGAAGAGGTGAAGAGCACTGACTGCTCTTGCAGAGGACCCAGGTTCGATTTTCCAGCACCCACAAGGCAGCTAGGAACTGTTCTTAACTCCAGTTCCAGGGAACTCCAAAGCCCTCTTATGACGTCCACGGTATTGTATGGCATGGATGCACTCACATACATGTAATACACTCATACACATAAAATAAAAATTAAAAAAAATGGAGGTTCATACCTGTGTGTATAGTCATGCGCAAATTACATTAAAGGTAATTCCATTATTTTATATGCTTATTTCAATGTCAACTTCACATAATACTCTTATGGTTATCGAGACCAAAAAAAAATCATTTTGTACTGATTTATACCCTTATATCAATTTCTAAGATGGGTATCATACACTGACATTCCACATAAACTTCAGAATGCCTTTATTGATTTAGAAATTTATAAACAGTTTTGTTCTCTCTAATTAAACACAATTGTTTATTGGTTATCCCAGAAGGGGTACATAGATTCTTATAACCTGTATTGCTTTTCTAATGCTGTGGCAAAGCACCACAACAAAGGTAATTTATAGAAGAAAGAATTTATTTGGTTTATGGTTCTCAAGGGATAAAGAATCCGCCATGGTGAGGCAGCATGGCAGGAGGCAGACAGAACAAATATCTAAGGTCTCACATCTTCAAGCCAGCAGAGGATAGAGAAAGAGAAACGCAAAACTAATCATGGATATGAACTCTCAAAGCTTTCCCCAGTGATGTGTTCCCTCCATCAAGGACACACCTCTTAGTGATTCCATGAGCATCCCAAAATAGTGCCACCAAGTACTGCCAAGGACTCAAGTACTTGGAGCCCATGAGGGACTGTCTCTATCAAATAACCACATACCCATTTGCCTATCTAGGCATGAAATGTTAGAGATTAGAAGCAACTATACTTATGTCTTTTCTAGATATGTTATGTATATATGTCTCTGTGTGATGTTTGATTGACAACTTGATTAGACTCACAAATTCTTGTGAGGCTAGTAAAATGTACATCTGGTGTTTATGCATCGAGAATTCATCAGATTAATAATAAAATGTTGTGCCTTATGGAACAACCAAGAATTATCAGACCAGCAGTTCAGGCTCTATGCTCAAATCCATCTTCAGCTAGACTGTCCTTTCCTTTTAAACAACAGTGTATGATTACATACACTTTTGTGACAGGCAATTTCTCACAGACTTTTGCTCATCAAAGTAACTTGTTACTTTTGTGGAAAGGTATTGCTCTAAGGCCCAGGCTGACCTCAGGTTCAAGATGTGTCTTACTTTCCTAAGTGCCAGGATTAAAGGTAGGTGCCCTCACGCTCAACTTTAAAAGAAGTGTTTTGAATGAAAGAAAGTTAGACCAACATATGTGGCTGTGCATATGATAAAATTAATGTCTATTATGAAGAATTAATGTTTTTGAAAATTTGTATTTACACCACATTTAATTTTTAGAAAACCCAAAATAGGCTTTATAATATTTGAATTTTTTACTCTGTAAATACTTTTTCTAATGAGAAAACAGTGGTTTAGAAAGCTTGAGTAATTCATTGATGTTCACAAAATAAACTAAAAATCTAATTTCAGTGTTTTCGTATCATAGAACTCTTAACTCTTTCAATCTATGACAACCAGCACAGATTTAAAATAGACAACATCTAACTATAGAAACTTTTTGATTTATTTATTAATTAAATTTATTTACCTTTAAAATACTTTTCTGTATTCTAGAGAATCATACAGGC
>NW_008338715.1:1539234-1555933 GCF_000622305.1 Nannospalax galili | reverse complement strand
TGCCCCCAATCCTCACAACAACACGCCCCCCTCTCAAACTCATATTGTCTCCTCATGTTCTTCTTCCCCCTCCTCCTCCTTTCATCTCTCCCTTTCTTCTCCTTCCTCTCCTCATCTTCCCCCTCCTTGTCTTCCTCCCCACCTCCCTCTCCTCCTCCTCCACCTCCTCCTTATCTTCCTTCTGCATCTTTTTTCTGATAACCCACTAAGCCCATTAGTACTGCCCTATGCATACAGATGTAGACTCATCCACCAAATCATGAGATACCTAAAAATGAGCATGCCTCTCAAAAATGAATGATTTTCCTTCCCCCAGCAGCTATCACCACCAATACCTCCTTAGGAAGTGGTGGGCTCTGGAAAACTCTTCCCTCATCTATGCCAGAATTTTAGCTGATGAGCTCTTGTACAGGTATTGTGACATTAATCACAGCTGCTGTGAGTTCATGAGTGGGGTAGCCATATGTTATCCAGAAGGCAGCATTTGACACCACTCCTCCCCATTCTCCTGCTCTTATAGTTTTTCTACCTCCTCTGTTCTCAATGCCTTGGGGGGGGTGTATGAAGTGTTATGAAGGGGTTTAGATAGATGCTGCATTTAGGTTTTGACTGGTTATAAATCTCTGCATTCACTGCTGACAACTACAAAAGAGCCTTCTCTGACCAAGGTTGACATTAGCCTGGTCTATGAATATAAGCATAAATATTTAGAAATCAATTTGACAAGATGATCATTTGACAAGAGCACTGTTTAGCAAAGTAACCACAGCAGATTCTACAGGATGGCCCATGACAACCCCAGTCATCATTTTAAACATTATTACAGTACTAGGCATGGATTTCCCTCCTGTGAAGCAGACCTCGAAACCAGTTGGAAAACAGCTACCCCATTGCAATCATAACACTATTGTACTAATGGGCAGATCTTGTCTGGAAAGTCTGTATTGTAGCATGCAAAGTTCAGTGCTAGTAAGGCCATTGATGGTCTTCTCCCTCAGTAACCTACACCACACCTTTATGGACGATGAAAGCTAGCCTGGGAGGAAGGAGTTTCCAGGTCATTTTGGGATTGATTTTTTTAAATTTCCTTTTGTCAAAGTATGTTGTGTCTTCAGCAGTAAGTTTTACCTTGTAGCTAAGGTGGGCAACTAAGGGCAGTAGGAATAACCTGTACTGTTTTGGAGACTTCCACTTTTTTTGACCAGTAACTTTTAGGGAGGGATCCTATACCTTGCACTGCAATTGTATTTTAATAACCTGTGACTTCTGAGAACAGCATTATCTACGTATGCAGGATAATTCCATTTGAACTCATTTTTTAAGAATTATATTTTGAAATTAATTCATTAGTTGGTTTCCATAAGACTTTTTCATATAGCCTTATCTTCAGTTAACCCACATATTATCCCTTCCTCTCCTATTTCCGTACCCCCACCCTTATTTATTTATTTATTGGATAAATAACTCAGTGGTAAAGAGCACCTGCTGCTCTTGCAGAGATCCCAGGTTTGGTTTCCAGCAACCCCAAGGTGTTTAACAACCATCCATAACGCCAGTTCCAGGGGCTCTGACACCCTCTTCTCGCCTTCAAAGGCATTTCAGGCACATGGTACACTTACATACATGCAAGCAAAGCACTCATACACATATATGTATGTACATTGTCTGTGTGCCTTGTGCTAAAAAGAAAAAAAAAAGGCCAGAAGAAGACTACATATTAAACATGTTGGTGCTGTAAATGAACCCAGCTCTTCTACCAGAGCAAATGCTTTAAAGCCCTAGGCATCTCTCCAGCCCTAGTCATGTGTACTTTTTATTTGGATTATGAGATAGTAGGTTTTCATATACCCTTCCTTTGTGTAAACCCTTTTCCCAATCCCCCCATTTTACCCATGCCCTTTCCTACTTATCCCCAGTATTCCACCTGTATATTTTTTGTTTTATGAATAATGTACTAACTCCTTATTTATTCATTTATTTATTTATTTAATTTGTGTGTGTGTGTGTATGTGTGTGTGTGTGTGTGTGTGTGTGTGTGTGTGTGGTGTAGATCAGAGGGCAATTTGTGGAAACTGAATCTTTTCTTCAATCTCTTGTGTCACAGGGATTGAACTCAGGTCTTCAGACTTGGCACCAAGTACCCTTTCCCACTGTGCAGTCTTGCTAGCCATTTATTATTCCCTTATTTAAAAAATATCTTATTTATTATTTTTAGTGTGTGTGTGTGTGTGTATGTGTGTATGTGTGTGTGTATTGCCTGTATGTCTGTAAGTGAATCCATGCTATACAATGTTCACGGAGAACAGAGGAGGGCATCAGATTCCCTGGAACTGGAGTTATGGATGGTTGTTAGCTACCATATGAATGCTGGGAACTGAATCTAAGTCCTCTGCAAGAGCAGCCAGTGCTCTTAAATGTTGACTCATTTCTTCAGTCCCCTAGAATTCCTTTACAAACATTATAGCATAAACAATATCATTATAGTTTATATTTCAATCAGTAATTTATTTAACCATGGTCCTAGTGCACTAGTTTCTGATTCCTATACTATCCCACATATGTTTTATAGTTCTCTTATTTGTCCTTATATTTTTATTGAATATTTGTGAATTTAATATAATATACTTTTTATATTTTACTTTAAATCAGCTTTCCATCTTTTTTGCTTTAGAATTAAGAGAAATTTACTAAGGAGAATAAAACCTAAGTTTCATTATACTACCTTTGGTTTATTTACTGGAATCAGCTTGTTTTTCCTTTTTCAGTTCTATTCATTAATTCCTTTACCCACCAATGACAAGAAATTGATTAACTATGATACGGCAACTTCTATTCACGTAATAAGGCAGCAGAATAAAGTGCCTGCCAGAGATAATGTGAAACATTCTGGGTAGTTCTGACCGGGTCATATATGAACTCAACCATTTTTCTCAAGGTATATAGTCATTCTTTATTTCTTCTAATCTATCTGTGAAATAGACTTAGAAACATCACTTCCATTACTAAGTTGTAAAAGTATAATATAAAACCCCAGTGACCTTGTCAAGCATGCTTCACTCAACAGTGAGCATTTGTTTAAAATCAGCACTTCATCTAGGTTTTCCAGTAGAGATACAATGGGAATCACAATTTTGAGCTGCCTCTGTAGTTAAAGTTCTTTGTGTGCCACAATAGAAAAATAAAATAAACAAATAGTAAATACATTTTAGTTAAACAAACAAATACAGAATATTATCATTTTAACATCTGCTTGATAAAAAATTATCCATAGTTTACATGTTTGAAGCATTAAAATTACACTGACAAACAGTATATTCTAGGAGGGAGGAACCACATTTTTTAGATTTGGGTTTATTTGAGACAGAGTTTCACTACGTTGTCCTGGCTTGCCTGGACCTTCCCATGCAGAGCAGGTTGACCATCTCACAGAGATCTGCCTATCTTTAGATCCTGAGTGCTGAGATTAAAGGCATGTGCCACACATGGCTTAGGAACCACATTTTTGTTTGTTTGTTTTTTGTCTTTTTGAGACAGGGTCTCCTTGTAGCCCCAGCTGTTTTGGAACTCACTATGTAGACCAGGCTGGCCTCGAACTCACAAAGATCCACCTGCCTCTGCCTCCCAAGTGCTGGGACTAAAGGTGTGCGTCACCATACCTGGCTAGGAACCACATTTTTAATACAATATTTTATTAATTCTTTGAGAGTTTCATTTGATCATGTTCACCCGGCCCCCAATTCCTCTCCATCATCCTCCCAGACCTGTCCCCACCTCTCCAGACCCTCCCAATTCTGTGTTCTCTTTTTCTCTCATAAAATAAACCCTTAGTTGTAGAGGTTTAACTGTAGATGTGTCACTTAGTACTCATGGAACATAGAAGAATAAGGGGTAGAGAGAAAACTAATGCATCCCTCAACTCTCACCAGTAAAGCTCCTTTATAGAACAGAGTATCATGCATACAGAAAGCCACAACTGTCCAAATTTTAGGGTATAAGAGACTGTAGAGTGTAGGCTAGGACTCCTATATGGAACTTCACCCACACATGACTCAAGAACCATTGAAGAGGGGACAGAAAGATTTTAAGAGCCAGGCCTGGTTCATGAACACAGAGAAGCAGAGGCTTTCAGGTCACTGGAAGCTGCACATGTAGCAATGATGGCATCTAGCACAGGACCCATGACATCTCAAACAGGGTCCAAAGGATAGGAGAAAAATAGGAGGCCACCCAGTACTAGACTGAGAACTTTTAGAAACTGCTGCTGGGTAAGGGAGAGTATGACTTATATACTATCTCTAGATGGGTTGACTAGACTTCAGTGGACGAATTTACACTGAAGGATATTTGGGTACAAATTCCTGAATGTATAGGACTTAATGTGCATTGTGGAATACATGAGGTGCAGCGGGGGAATGGGGAGGCGTGGTTGAGGGAGGGAGTCTAAGTTTGCCCAAGAACTGTTGTATGAAATTACAAAAGTTCTATAAAAATATTTATATTTTAATTATTTTATTAATAGTTCATAAACCCGTGGAGTCCAGTTTTTGCTGCTCATATACTCTTGGGTATGGACCACCCACTGGACAATAATTAAGTTGGCAAGACTCACACCCTTAAAGATAACTTACACTCCCTCCCCCAGAAGTCATTAAGTATCCACAGTTCCTCAGCTTAGAGTGGGGACACCAGAGACCCTCTTTAGACCTCCATGTTAGAATACTGAGTGACTTGATCTTGTGCATGTTTTTCACAGAGATCCAATGTAGTAAGAATTTATGACTTCTGTGGTCCTATCATATCTAGAAGACACAGATTCACTCCATTACTGTCTGATCTCTGGCTTTTACAATTTTCCTGCCACTGTTTCTTGATAGTATCTGAACCCCAGTGTGTGTGTGTGTGTGTGTGTGTGTGTGTGTGTGTGTGTGTGTGTGTGATATAGGTGTCTCCTTACTGACTGAGCATTACAGGACACTTATTCTTGCTTGAAAGCTACCCTAGTCTATGGACATAGAGATATGAATTTAGAGGATAGTTTGATACTATCCATTTCACAGAACAGTTGTAGGTACACCTCTCAGGCCTATGAGCTCCCTGACCTTAGTATCCAGGCCAGATTTATAGTACCAAGCATAAGTTTCCTCCCGAGGAACCGCCTTTAGAGACGAACCACATTTTAAGTGCTGAGAGACCACAGGTAATGGTTACAGTATTTGCAGGCACGATATTAGGGGTAATTTTGAAATACAAAGATAGGATAGGGGATCCAAATATTATCAAGACATGTATGAAATTCTCAAAGACTGAGTAAAATTTTTTTTAAACTTAATTTTTTTTTAATTTTATGTGTATTCGTGTATTACCTGCATGTAGGTAAGTGCACCCGTGTTGTGCAATGCCCGCGGAGGTCTGTAAAGGCTGTCGGATCCCCAGGCTGTCGGATCCCCTGGGACTGGAGTTACTGACAGTTGTTAGCTGCCATGTAGGTGCTGGGATTCGAACCTGGGTCTTCTGTAAGAACAACCAGTGTTCTTAATCTCTGAGCCATCTCCCCAGTCCCTCAATAAAAATATTTTTTTAAAGAAAACAAATATATTACTTAGTTTCCAAAAAGATGAGACAGAAATTAAACAAACTTACAAGAAAAAACTAAATTAGAATAATATGGTTGAGCCCACTGGGAGTAAAGACAGGTGCACCATCAAGTTAGGCAGATAAAGTTCCAGTCACAGTGGGAATAGATTAATGAAACATGCCTAGAAAAGATCTGTGAAGACTGTTCCCAGTCAAGGATAAATCTAGTGTGATGACATTGAGGAAAAAGAAAGAAATATCCTTTTGAGAAACTGAGTGTAACAAGTCACTGTGCTGTCACTGCGTTACTCTAGATGATGTAGAAAGGGAAATAAGGAAGATGGGGAAGGACTGCTCAGTGGATCTCTGGTGGTCTTTGTCCACTTGCCTCTGAATCATCAGAATGACAATTCATGGAAGATCAAGATCTGTTCTGTGATAAGGGGGACAAAGCAATCTGGCTGCTGGTTATATAGTACTTAAGGTAGAGTGTCGGGCGGGGTAAGCACACATGAATGGAGATCAGAGGCAGAGAAATCCTTAATGGTTTGTCCAGAAGATGTTGATAGAGGCTTGAAAGTATTTGGAAGCCTTGGAATCTGTGAGAAATGAATGGACCCAGGATGTACCTCTAGAGGAAAACTAATACAATTTATAAATGGATTGGTTCTAAGTTACGAAGAGGAAAGACCATTAGTAGGACAGCTAAGGATGACACTAGTATGAACCTTGATGCCATTTACTGTGATGGAGTATCTGGGAAAGCAAATATGCAGAGATAAATATCAGGGGCTACATTTTAGCCTACTTAAGCATTGATATGCTCTCTGTGTTATCTGTTTGCAGATCACTGACAGAGTGTGGTAAGTCTTAGGGTGCTTTTATCTTAATTTTTAGTTATCATTTCTTGACATAGATGACATTTAAAAGTAAAAAATTCAGAGGAATGCAGTTTAAATATAATGAAAATACATTATTTAGAATTTTCAAATCAATAAAAATATTTTTTTTAAATAAGAAAGTAAAATAATTAAAAGAAGTTAGTTTCTGAGGAACATTGTATAAATACAAGAATAAGGTATTTTATGACATGTTCCGAATTATTCTGACATTTAGAGACCAAACAATGTAGAAAGAAAGAATTAAGGAAAACAGTGTGGAGCAGAGTAGTTGGAAGAAGAAAACTAAGCTTAGTATAACACCCTAAAGTCTAGAAAAGATGGTGTTTCAAGGGTTAGGAAAAGTAAATACTGAACAGCTGAGAAGCCAAGTGTTATAAGCTTTGAACATGACTGCCAACTTTGCCTAAATAATTTATTAGATGACTAATGAAAAATAAGTTAGTGGAAAAAAATTGGGATGGACAAATTTGAAGTTGAGTTTCTATGAGGGAGAGAAGATAATTTGAACCACAGGTTAGTGGAGGATTTCATAAATGTGGTTGATTTTGTAATTCATCAGAAAATAGCCTCATTTGCTTCCTCATCTTTAAGTGTCATCTATATATCAAGAAATATCTTTCTTTAGAACTGTTGATGTGAAGATTTGCCTAGGAACTGTGACCTGTAGAGAGGAAGAAATAAATGATATAGAACAAATGCTAGCCTTTCTGAGAAGCTATTCTATATTGTTTCATTTTTATAAATTTAACTATGAGGCCATATTTCTTACTGACTATTGTATTAATTGGCAAGGTCTGCCAACACTAATTCATTTTTCCAGAGTTATGGAGTCCAGAAGACCAAACTCAGTGTGCTCGTTGAGTTGCTTCTTTTAAATGCTGCTCTGCTGACTTGCAGCTGGCCTCCTCCTGGAGTCTGCAGAGGGAATCTGCTGATAATCATGATAGGGTAAACCTGTGTTTTCAAGGTATGCCCTGTTATCTATTATGATGACACATAAGAGGTAACTGTTGTTTTCCTCTAGAAATACTATTTATAGCTATTTTTTTGCTGACTTTTGTTGTTGTTGTTGTTGATTACAATAATAGCAAGAAAACTTCAGTTGTAAGTTTGATTCCACAGGACCAAGTATCAAATCATCATGAAGAGGGTCATTCCTTTACATTCTCGTCTATAACTGAGAATAGTCCATGTAGAAAGCTGACATTTGTTAGTGAGTTATATTCCTTTCTTGTTGAGTCTCTTTGAAACTAGAGCTTTTATGCATTTCTAGCAATGAGGTCTTCTTTAACCCTAGTCCTCTGTAAACTACAGGAATTAGAATTAGAATTCATTTCTGCACTTATCAATGTTTTCCAAAGTACCTATGTATTTTCACTATAAACTGTTCACTTCTTTACTATTTATAATAATCATCTTCTTCATAGACTTATAGAGTCTATTACGTGTCTTTATATCTATTACAACAGCAAATTCTCAGTGGTCAGATTGGGTGTGTGACACATCAATGAAGTGCTTGCCTAGCATGTATAAAATATTTCTTTTAATTTTCAGCATAGTAAAAAGTCAAGAATCAATGTACTATTAAATGTGTAAGTAAATGTTGCATCTGAATTTTTGTCATCTTGTTTAGCTTTTCATTCATATGAAAATGGATACGTAGCAAGTAATATACAAAATACTCAACAAATCATAACAGAATAGTTTCTTTTCCAATTTTAAGAATATTGTCTGGACACAAATGTTAAAGAGAATTCTTATCTTAAATGTTTAACACAAAGACAAATAGGAGAATGATTGTGATGGAAATAGTTGCCAAAAAGTGCATGTTTAGCTTGACAGAGAATATGGGACTATAAATAAAAAATATTATTGCAATTATAATGTCTTCTTGACCACCTACTTCAATGGACACAAGTGCAATGACAGAGCAGATATAGAGGTGATTCAGTCTAAAACATTTTTTAAAACGTGATCTTTAAATATATTTTACTTATTGTTTTTTATTTTATATGTCTGAGTGTTTTGCCTGCATGTATATAAGTGTACCACATGAGTTCAAATCCACAGGGGCCAGAAGATGGCATCCAATTCCCTTGAACTGGAGTAACAGATGCTGCCATGTAGGTGCAGACACTAACTAGGAAGCTTTGGAAAAGCAGCCTGTGCTTTTAACTCCTGAGCTATCTCATGAGCCCCTTTGAAAAATTACTTTAGAAGTGAAGTTAACAAGATCACATAATGGCGCTAGTTGATATCATAAGGCTGGATGGGTCATCATTTTTACTTCAAAAACATCTAGTGATTGATGTCTGTGATCTGGAGATCGCAGATACAGCAGAGGACAAAACATGGAATTGTTACTCTCCTGTCATTTATATATTTTTAAAGTATTACTGAATTTTTATGGATTTCATATAACACATCTTACTCATATTTAGCTCCCCCTTCCCTATCTGCACATCCCAATTGCCTGAACACGGGACTTCATGCATTTTGTTATATATGTTGAAGCCTATCGAGTCAAGTTTGTGTACCGAGATGTCTCTTGGTGTGAATTAATCCACTGGAACCTGTTTAGCCTGTCTAGAGTCACACCTGCAGAAAAGATCAACTCTCTCTTACCTAGCAGTGATCAGCTGATGTTAGCTCCTAGCCAAAGTTGTGCCTTCCTGTCCATTTCCCCAGTTCTATGCTGGTTTTTGTCTGAATAGGCCTTTCAGACATATTAATACATGAAAAAACTAAAATTAATAGTTTTACTAATTGTTATAAGAAAGCAAGCAAGTTGAATATTTCAGGGAGTACAGAAAGGAGATATTAAAGGCAAAGAAAGCTCTTTTGTAAGCTGATATTTGAACTCAAGGACAGAAATAGTTAGACTTAAAGGGTTTTGAATGAAAAATGACTCAACAGTTTTATTTATATTATATCTATATAGTGCTAATATAAACCAGTCATTTCCCACAGATTTTAAGTCTAATTTAATAAGGATGGTTGTCCGTATTAAAAATGGCAATATTATGTGATGCAGCAGCTATAATCAAATACACAGACATAGACATAGACACAGACACCCAGACACACACACACACACACACACACACACACACACACACATACACACATACACACAAACACACATCTTCAAAATACACAGTAGAAGTCTTTGTTTAGTTCTGATACTTACAGCAGATAATAAACAATCAACAGATTTAGGCTGGGTTTAGTTAGGAAAAGGAGTCTGCCTCACAAGTTACTCTGTTCCTGGGCTCTCTGTAAAGGCTAAGGTGTTCTATGTCTATCACAACAGAGATACATATGAGTGAACTGTCTTTCACAAGCCACATTTGCAGACCATGCTCTGGCTTGGAAAGGGTTTATGTTTGTCTTCAAAGGGTAAATGAGTTTGAAGTTTATTCCCCAGTGACCATGCTAGAAGGCGGAAAAATCTTTCAGAGTGAGCCCCCTGTGCAGTCAGTGGGTAGGTCAATGGAGGCATTAACTTTAAGATTAAGGTAGTCTTCCTGGGACCTTGCTTGCTTTATCTAAGAGCAATCTTGTCCCTTCAGTTTCCTGCCTCACCATGTGACTTTTCCCTCTGGCTTGCATCTCCACTGTGATGACCTGAACCATGATGTGTTGTCTCAAAGAATGTCCTCTCCAGGGACTGACTCAATGAAGCTGCACAGGTCTAGAATTTAGAAGTGATTTAGATAAACTTTTTGCTTTACATATCACCCAGACTCATTTATTTTGCATACCAATAGAAAGTGGACTGACCCATGTTCCACTATTTGCTGACATTCTTCTCTCCCAAGTCATACTGTGAAACCTAACACCAACAAATACAAAGTTGTGGAGGTCAGGGTATCATGAATGTTTCTGAGCAGAAATTTAATCTACCAAGAAAATGAAAGTAAACATGAAAATTTTTAGTATCCTTGAGCATTTAAAGGTAGTTTATATGTAACTCTTTTTCTGCCTTTACCGATATGATCATGTGTCACTTTGGAATGTACCTGCACTTGGGGAAACATACAAGAGAAGGTGGGTTCTCTATGTGCAGCCTTAGGCACCTGAGGTTACACAGGTTGTTAACAAATATACTAACGGTTGTTCACAGTCCAAAACAAACTACATACCACTTTTTCTTCCCTACCCATATGATCAGTAACTTTTGCAAAACTAGGCTGTTTAGTGCCCTCAAAATATCTGTGTTATTACAAGGTTTAAATTGACACTAAGAGGCTCCTTGATGACTTATTATGGACTATTATGTAGTAATAACTTTTTCTCGTTTTAGTGATAATAAACTAACTCTTTTTTAGCCAAATATTATGAGGTATCATTGAATTTGTTAGATAAATAGCTTACCTTTTGTGATATTTTCATACTACATAAAATTTGCAATTAGTAACATTTTGGACAATTAATAACTGGAATAAAAAATTGGTAATATTGAAATTCTTTGAGTTGTACACTTATCAATAGGAAGCATAAATGGAAATACTGCATTCTCAATAGCTTTCAACTCTAAAAACTATCTAGTGAAAATGACATAAAGATTCAACTATTAATGATTGGTTAGTATTTTGTTTTTTAAGATTATTCAATAGAGTTATTTGTTAATCAGCGTTTGCCATACCAAGTATTTAGAGTCAACGTAATTGTTTTGTTAGATTATTTATAACATATGTTAAGGTAATTATTGATTCTAAGTCCCATTTTTTTTTTTTTTTAATGAAGGCTGACCTGGAAATATAGACAATTGCAGTATCAATCAAAACCACAAGAGGGTAGTCTTCTCCCAGGAAAATTGTAATGTTCTCGTTTTTTTTTTGTTTTGTTTTTTGTTTTTTTTGTTTTTTTTTTTTAAGACATATAATAGCATTATATAATTAAAACACATTTTAAAGACGATATTGCTTGAAATTGGAATTTGTGATCTGTAAGTTTAAAACCATAAGTATTTAAATCTGTTTTTCATACCATAAGATAGAAAAAGAAAATGTGAGGACGTCAACCATGGCATTAAAAAGCACAGAGTGCTGTTTGCCTATCTATGATTTCACCTAGGTAAGTAGCATTTTCCACGTACAACCATTTCCAAGATCATCTATTTTGGGAGTTTGTGAAACAAAAAAATACAAACTCTTTTCCAAAGATGGATTCTCTTGTTCTAAATATATCATTCTTTTATCACTTGAGAATAATGTTCCAATTTTTTATTTTATTTTCCACTGTCTATATAGTTGGTTTCATCTTTTTTATCTGTTAAGTTTCTCATTGAAAATATTTTCTAAGATCTCCGGTAAGAATAAGTTCTCATTTTCATGTCACCTGAAAGTACTGACCAGCCAAGTTCTTTTGTGATAAACAGAAGATATGAATTTTTATCACATGTCTAATTTTAACTAACCAAGCAATATCATTTATTGAAACCAGTGTATTATCACTGACACCCAAAGTTATTTAAATTGTAAAATTTGAATATATATCCTTGAGTTGTTTCCTTGATTTTTATTATCTCATTCTTTGGTTCAACATCAGTATGCTCTCTTTACAATGTGGAGGACATAATAAAGAATGAGAATTAATTCATGCTGCACCTGATTCAGCTGTATTTCAGCATTGCTTTGATGGGGATACTGTTTCTCTGTGGAGCCTACTTAAATTCCAACTAATTTCAAATCAACAGTGCTTTAAAGGCCTTTGCTTTAACTTATATATTTTTTCACTACTCAAATTTCTCTTTTAAACTATAAACTTAAGGCTCAGAGTGGAGTGAGGGAGTCGGGTGGGCCAGCCCTAGTCTGGGAACTATTGGAGACTGATTCCTACTGGGTAAGGGAGAGTAGGCCTTACTATTTATAGATAGGCTGACCAGATTTCAGTAGATGAATTTGTAACAAAGGACATTTGGGTACAGATGCTTGACTAGATAGGACTTAATTTGTATGATGGAATACATGAGGTTGGGAGGGGGTGTGGGGAGCCATAAATGAAGGAGGGGGTCTACATTTGATTAAGCACTTTTGAATGAAATGTACAAAAGCTCAATCAAAAAAATTAGAAACCTGTAAACTTGCGAACTTGCACTGGAATCAGAAGTTTATGTCAAAGGTAAAATGAACATTTAATATCATTTTGTTTCCTAGTCCAGATACACCTCTTTTATTTGTATATAGTAAGCCAAGGGCAGCAAATTATATTGTAGTCTATTATAGGAGCTTGCAAATTCATTCTAACTTTGTATGTAGCCCATTAAGTAATGCGTTTCTTGTCAGGAAAGTTGAGAAATACACCGCATGTAGAAAAATCTCTGAGCGAGATTCAGCACTCAATATCTACTGAGAGTCAAGGTAACCGTTTTCATGGCTGTTGTCTTTATTGACAGGTGTGATAACAACAAATAACAATGAGAAAATGACCTTTCCAGCTCTATGTGACATAATTCTTCTGTCAAGTATGTGCAAATAGCTGTGCTTCCTTGCTAGAGCTTCAAAATAATATCTTAAATTCAACTCTAATTAGCTGTAAAAGAGCTATTTACCTGGCAATTATACTCTTATGCAGGTGCATTGCTGCTGGAAGAGCCATTCCACCACTCAGCTCAACAATGTGCATATGTTCATCTTGTTTGACTTGGTTTATGATTATACGCAGTAGTGAAGCCAAATAAATTGTTTTCAAAATGTTAACTACCTCATGCAGAAGGATGGCTCACTATCTTTTCAGCATAGGGCTTTGTTTCATTCATTAGGTAATTTCTCTCCTCTAAATTTTTCCAAACAACCAAGTTGCACAGAACCCTAATCCCTCATTCTATGTAAGGATTGAGAAAGGAGATTGTGCACAAAGGTGTAAGAGGGAGACTTTTCTACAAGACTGATTTTAGCTCCTCTATCCTCCCCACTCCTGTTGCAGCTTAAAGCCATGGATGGAAAAATGAGAAACTCAACAGAAGGAATATGGGAATGCAGCACATCAGGCAGGTGGCTAAAGCAATTCAAAGACTCTCTGTGGACTCACAGAGCAAGAAATAGATGCAAACGAGGGGAGATTTACATAGCTTTACCTCATGGATAGCAACAATGCTCCATAAGGAAAATATGGCTATAGCTTTCAGTTATTGTCCTCAACAGCAGCTGAAGGACCACATAAAGCAGACAAGAGAGAGCAAGAACTGCTAGATAAGTACCCTGTGCTCAGTGAGAGACTCAGAACACAGTGTAAAGCTGATGCCTTATCTCTACTCTTCAAATGTGGGACAAAGGATGAAGTGAAGCTACTTTTTCACAAAGTTCAAAGATATTATTAGTATAGATTAAGAATTTCAGCCTGTTTTTCAAAGATCACATATATTAAGTTTTATGGACTTGGAAGTTACTTCTGAAATTTTAAGAAACAAGCTTACTGACGTCTCCTTTTACTTTTCCCTGCCATGTTTCTTTATCTAGAAGATTTCAGCAGTGTTTTATTTGTCAGTGAAGAAAGAAGCTAATGCTTTGTGAGTGAGGATCATCCCTATGTCAACTCTCTTCAGTGTCAATGAGGGCTCTTCTCTGATAACATTATTGCATCAATTTTCTCACCGGAGATAATAAAAAAAATGCCTCATGCATGTTCAGAGAGATGTTACAACAGTATTTATCACTTACCTGTAATCCAATATTGATTAAAACTAGGAGTCTAGAGCATTCTGAAAATAACTAAAGATAAGACATTGACACTTAAAAAAAAGAAAAAAAAAGAGAAATCAATGAATCTGTACTCAGAACTGGTATTCAGAATGGACTTGATTTTCATAGATGTACATTTCAAATATACACTGAGTAAAAGCTCTCTGTTTCAGGACAGCTGGGGCTACAAGGAGACCATCTCAAAAAGACCAAAAAAGAGTTCTCTGTTTTAGAAACAATATTTTCAAAATTATTTAAAGGTATGTGTGTATCTATACGTGTGCATTTGCGTGAGTACATGGTTGCCCACAGAATCCAGAAGAAGGCATTGGATCCCTTGAAGCTGTAGTTACAGGCAATTGTGAGGCACCCTATATGGGTGCTGGGGACTAAACTGTGATTCTCTTTCAAGAACAGCATGTAGTCTTAAGCTCTGAGCCATTTCTTCACCTGCTAGAAAACATCTTTTTATAAAATCGGTGATAGTGGCAAACTATAATGAAAGTCTTGAATATAATAGCAAACACATGCATTTTTTTTCTAATTTATTTGATATTATCCTCTTCCCTAAGTAACTGTAACAAAAATATAAAGCCATTTAGTATAATGGCTAAATAAGTATGTATCAGGAAATGAAATAATCAGTCAACTGACTTCTGCTCTGCATGTAATGCATCAAGGAGGTACTTTACAAGAGTAAGATCTTCACTTGATTAAAAAATAAATTTATTTTAAATTAACACAGAATAAATATTCCTAAACATAACAGGATATTTAATGAAAAAATATTATGTTGTAGACAGAACAGACTTACAAAACAGTGTTTTCAATTTTGAACATATTATAGTAACTAAGGACTGAAACATTGACGCAATGACAGTGATCCTCAAAGGAGATTATTTTCTCCAAATATTCAAAGTTATAAAAATTCTTTATATTTATTAATAAACAACTACTTCTGCTTCTAAAAGGAGGCTTTCTTTTTTTGGAGCAGAGAGTTTTATAAAGACTCCTTGCCTGACTATTCAATATATATATGTACATAGAAAACACACAAGATGTCAATGAAGTGTTTACATATGTACACGTGTACATCACCATAGGCGCTCATATACAAACACATTCAGTTTAACATTTAGCATTGCAAAGGTCCTATTTGGAATCCACTTTTTAACTGTGAACTCTTTGTACATTCAACCCATGAATGCTTTATAGTGTGCTCTGGGGCTAAAAGGAAATCTCCATGAGTGATTCTAAGTCAAACCATTTCATACTTTACTTAACGTTTGTGTACCTTGGCAGTAAATTCTATTACCTTCCTTGGCATTTTTGTGCATTAGTTTGACAGAATCAGCTGAGGCAGCCCCGAACTTGCCTTAAAGCTCAGGTGGTGGCTGATCACCACCCTCTCTACCCATAGATAGCATATGGTAAAGCAATCTGGTCTTGTGTGTGTGTGTAATGGCAAATGAATAACAGACTAAGCCTGTTTCCTTCCACTTCAATGACAGACACAGGACACATGCCTTGCCCCATCCACCCTTGTCTCAGGATATGTCATTGCTTTAGTCTCTTTTCTCAGGATTTAATTGGTTTCTGTAATAAAATTAATACTTTTTTTCCATTTGTTTATCTATCCATCATACTGGAAGATCTCTCCTATGATATTACATATGATAACATATTTTCCCAGTGATCTTTTGGTTTCTAGTTCTTAAAGCATCACCAGGCACAGGGAAGTCCAGCAGGAAGCACATTTTCTATGTGTAGATGAATGACTAACAACATGAAAGTATTGTAAAGAAAGAGATAACCATACAGGTGGCTTCCAAGGAAGAACAAAGCTTGATTCTTCCTCACAGTCTCCTTTCAAAAGCAGGCATGTGTAGCAGTGACAGGAGTTGCTTAAGTGTGCCCTTATGATAGGCACTGTTCATACATTCCTGTTAGCAGTGTTTTGAGGACCATGTGCTAAATTAATATGTCCACTGAGTGACAAATAAAGCATCTACATAGAAAATCAAAAAAAAAAAAAAAAGATCCAGAATGTCTTTTTTGGCTCAGCTAATTTTCCCTCTAATTTTCCATCTCAGACTAATTGAGCTCTACCATAAAATTTACAAAATAAAATTTCCAGTTGTTTTATTCTTCTACCTGTAATAGTGGAGAATGTCAATACTCTTAAAAAAAATTTCTAATGTCAAAGTGATAGGTAGTTGAAGTCACCACTTTTGCTTTAGGAATGAACAGGAAGAATCAGCCCTGTAAATCTGACATGAAGATTACACATGGCTGATCACTTAGCCTCAGCTCAAGCTGTGAGATCCCAAAGGGCCTGAGGACTTTCAATAGCAATCCTATTAATCAATTCTAATTATAATCATGAAACATTATTGTGGATATTGCTCTCTCAAGAATTCCTCATAAATAGGAAGATTACCTTAATATCTCCAAAGGATATAGAAGATAGAAGATAGATAGATGGATAAGTAGGTGATGATAGATAGATGATAGTTTTTTGAAAATGTATACAATACT
>NW_008338715.1:1531280-1538224 GCF_000622305.1 Nannospalax galili | reverse complement strand
CGCTATGAAATATAATCTTACACCCATACTATCCTATCTTTAATTTTCACAACTTAATCATATAAAATACATAATGTATAAATGATAAAATAAATATTTGTTGTGGAGTAACTAAAATTGCTGCACTGTCCATATCCTTCCTGCCTCACAGTTATTCATTATCACCTTGCTGCATTTTAGTTTGCACTTTCTTTTGGACCTTGTGACTATGCTACAGGAGCAGACTATCTATGGGGTAAAGTGCAGTTTTTGTAGTATGATGGATGATTTTATTAATGCAGGCTGCCAAGATGGAGATAACTCAGGGGTTAAGAGCATTTTCTACTCTTACAGAGGACCTGGATTGAATTCCCGTCACCCATTTGGTAGTTGACCACAGTGTAAACTGCAGTTACATGGGATGTGATACCCTCTTCTGAACTCCACAGGCATTGTACTCATGTGGTGCACTTCCATACATGTAGTCAAAATACTCATGTACATGAAATGAAATAAATATTTTTTTAAAATGTCACTGGATCAAATACCGTGAAGTATTAGAGAAAAGATATTTTCCAGAATATTCTGTTTTTTTAAAAAAAGGTTTTGTCTGTCTTTTTTTTCCCATCAGATCATCCTTTATTGAAATTGTGTCTCTTGCTTAACTAGCTGGGCATTCCACTGCACCACTGTTGATGTCATCTGTGATGCCATGAGGGTGGTGGCCATCCACATTGCAGCCCACAGATTGTGCAGTACCCACTATCTCTTTAATAGTTCCAGAAAGTTCTCTGGCTAAGGACCGGTGCTGCATCTGTCCGGCAATGTTGACAATCTCATCAAAACTGGTATTTCCACTGTGCTTAATTTTTTTCTGTGTCTTTCTTTCTCTTGGTGGCTCCTTGAGGGCTTTGATGACCAGGGCAGAGGCAGAAGGTACAACCACAATTTGGACCTGTTTGTTCTGAATAGTCAGTTTCACGGTACTCCTCAGACCTTTCCCTGGTTGCCTTGGCATTGTCATCACCAACTTTTTTTGGGAGACAGACCCAGGGGCCTGAACTTGGGAGACAGGGTCTTCCTGTAGCCCAGCTGATCTTGAACTCCCTATGTAGGGCAAACTGTCCTAGAATTCACAGAGATCTGCCTGCTTCTGCCTCCGGAGTATTGGGATTAAAGGCATGACATCACACCCGACTAAATTTTTCTTTTGACTTTTGTATCTTTATTTTATGTGCATCAATGTTTTGTCCGCATGTATGTAAGTGCACCACATGCAGACAATGCCCACAGAGGTGAAGCCAAAAGAGGGTGTCAGATCCCCTGAAACTGGAGTTAAAGATAGTTATTAGCCATCATGTGACTTTGCAAGTGTTCTTAGTCATTGACCCATCCATCTCTTCAGTCTCCCAGAATTTTTTGAATGAATTTCAGAAACTCACTTCTTACCTTATTGACCAAAGCAACATTTTACCAAAATTCTATTTAGTATTCTAGGACCATTCCTACATATTCATGTTTCTTCCTGATTAGCTTCTAGTTTGGATATCTTATACCATAATCAAAAATACCTGCACTCAAATGAAATACTTCTGATATATGCATTAGTATGCATTCGTATGTTTGATATGAAAAATTTTGTAATTAAATGTCTTTGCATTTTCATGTATTGGATGGTGGAGTATGATCCTTTGAGAGTTATCTGTTATTCTGAACAAAAATAAAATAATTTTGATGTACAGTTGTTTGCTTTTGTTTCTGATATCCCCTAGTATTTCTCAAAAGAGATACAACAAAGAAGAAAATAGAATAGTAATAACATTTAAAAATATTTTATTTTTTAATATTTTATTTACTATTTTTATTTTATGTATATGCATGTACGTAAGTGCACCTGTGTGGTGCAATGCCTGCGGATGACAGCAGTGGCCATTGGATCCCCTGGAACTGGAGTTTCAGGCAGTTTTTAGCTGCCATGTGGGTGCTGGGATTCGAACGTGGGTCTTCTGCAAGAACAACCAGTGTTCCTAATCGCTGAACCATCCATTAATTCTCCTCCAGCCATGAGGAGAATTAATCTATCAGCCATAGGAATAAGGGGTTCCATAGCATCAATTACATCATCTTATCTCTTGCTGAGGCCTGGCATGAGATTGTGAATGAAGGCTCCATTCACAACAGAATTTTCATGGTCACCGTGGTCAGAGATCACTTGAAGATTACGTGTTGTGAGTGCTAATACAGAAACCAATGCTTCTACAGGCATTTGCTAGTTGGACAAAAAGTTCCCATTTTGTAAACAAAGACTTGTTAGGATATAGCTTTATGTTTGTTTAATTTTTTTTTCTTTTTACTCATTTTTTTCATTTTAAAGACATTTCAGGTACTACAAAACTCATTGTATTTGATCTATAATAAAGATATAATGAAAATACTCATTTAAAAAAGAAGAAATGGAAGTCAAAAGTTGATAATCAAAACAATAAGGATTCTGAGGCTAAGGTAGGTTATACAAAAGAAAGGAAAAATAAAGATTTACACAAGAGAGCAAAGAGATAACCATGCTCACAAGTAAAGTTTCTGTGAATTAGCCTCAGGAGAAAGTAACACTTAACAGTGCAGGACAGAAGACATTCATTGGCTCAGATAGGATACTTCT
This sequence comes from Nannospalax galili, assembly GCF_000622305.1. Lineage (NCBI taxonomy): Eukaryota > Metazoa > Chordata > Mammalia > Rodentia > Spalacidae > Nannospalax > Nannospalax galili. The sequence continues at coordinate 1,535,586 of NW_008338715.1, read as the reverse complement.
GACTCATGGCTCTGTGTTTTTCTGGAATTGAGACTTTCATTCTCCCATTTCTACCCCATTAAGTGTTATATGACTTCTGACTACTACTATGATTCACTTTGAAGCTTCTTACCTTTTCTTACTTTAAAAAGTCCCATTCTACTATATGTCATATTTTACTTTCAGTTTATGATGAGATAATTTTATCTTAATTTCAAGTATCTGTATCATCTTAATATAACTGCTGCAATTTTACTGATTTTTAAAAACTATGTAATTTCCATACTCATCTGAATTTTCTTAAGTGATGATATACTTTAATTAGTGTAAATGCTCTCCAACGTGATTCCTGTATAAAATATGATTGTGTCTGTCGTTTAGAACATCAGAAAGTTTAATTAGATTTACATAGAGCACAATGGTCATGGCTTATATTTTTGGATTATCTTTAAAGAAAATAATAAAAAATCAGTTCAAAGTAGTCAATATTTAGTTTCATAGTCTGTTTGAATGATGAGGTATATTTGCAATGCTACAGGTAAAAGGAGTACATGTATCTCAACTGTAATGCAGCTTCCCGTTTAACAAATGTGAAGGTTGTATGTGGATCATAGTGCTCTGATGTGATGGATGCCCGATCTCTGATTTAGCAGATACGTTACTTAGATCTTTGACATTTCCAGGCTCGTAAACTGGCATATCTACCTTCTTCTTAGGCTAATTTAACAGTGAAGCACTTTTGTACAGAGAAAAAAGGAAAAACATATTAGATAGATAAATTAGATAGATAGATGATAGATAGATACCAATACTTACCCATCAGAGAAAAGGAGATTTGCTACATGTTGAATCTCATCTTACCCTAATAAAAATGGCAATAATCGAGAGACCAAATCATAGTAAGTGATTGTGAGGCTCTGGGAAAAGAGAAATTCTATCTCCTGTTGGTAGAAGTGTAAACTAGTGCTACCACTATGGAAATCAGTATGGAGATTTTCTACAAAGTTAAATATTGAACTACCTTATGATCCAACTGGTGTAGATAGAAAGATGTTTTTACATCCATGTTTATTGCTGTGCTATTGTCAAATATGAAAATAGAACCAGCCTACATGTTCTTCAAATAAAAGAATGGCTAATGAGAATGTGCCATATACTAGCAATGGATTTTTATTTAGCTATGAAGAAAAATAAAATTATAAAATTTGTAGGAAAATGAATGGAACAGGACACAAGTATCTTAAGTGGGTTGCTCTGTCTCAGAAACCAAAAAAGTATATTCTCTCCCATGCATGTTCCTAAATTTTAATATTTGTATGTATGAGTTAGAAGTTGGAAGAATAGCTAGAGACTGTGAAATGAGATGTGAGATCACAAAAGTAGAGGGACATAAAGGTGTTGAGAAAGGGAGGCAAAAGGCAACCTGTTGCATGAAAGTGGGATGTAGGCTACAGGGGATGAGCGGGCACAAGGAAAAGGTAGAGATGAGGACAAAGGGCAGAGTGAGAAACACAGCACATTTTCCTTGAAAACTCCCATAGTGAAAATCTAATTCTATGTAAGCTAATAAAAATCTAAAAGAAAGAAAAAGAAGGATAAAAAAGACGATTTAATAAGAACTAGTGAAATGAGATTATTTTCAGGAAATATGAATGAAAATTACTTGTTAGAAAGACGCACTATTTAGTTTAGGAAGATAGCTCATCTGATAAGAGTGCTTGTTCAATAAACTTGAGGAACTGATTTTGAATATTGTGTACTCATGTTAAACAAAACAACAACCAAAACTAAAACTAAATACAACTTTAAAAAATGAATCAACAAAGAAATAGCTGTGTCACTGAGTGCCTGCAGCACCAGCATTGTGTGAGGTAGAGAAAGGAGGATCTCTGGCTTCCTAGCCACCAGGTTAGCTCTATGATCAATGAGAGATCTCCTCGAAGAAGTAAGACAGAAAGGGATAGAGCAGTGGATCCAGTTCCCTCTCCTGGCCTCCATGAACACCTGTCTCCAATACAAAAAATGCACACTATGAAAATTGTTTATAAACTTTAGGCTATACTTCACATATATCATTCATTGACTTTAACATACTGCTTAACATGTGAGGAATGTATTAGACAATTTTGCCATTGTGTTTACATCATATAATGAATTGACAGCAAACAAAACAGTACTAAGTAGGAAGAAGACTAAGTGTTCATTGGCATGTCTATAGCCAAAAGATTGTATTTGACTCAAGATCATCCTTCAGGTTTACCTAATGTGAAACCCTTTATTTTTTGGCTATTCAAGTCATGGAACCTCAGTTTCTGGTTTCTGAAAATTAGAACCAAACATAAAATAGAAATGATTTCACAATTTTTCTTGATGCTTAATATCAATTAATTATATACCAGTTGCTTTGAGTTAAAGGCAATGTTTTATGGGACTAACAACTCTCAAAACAACTCCAATAAAACTGAAAATGGCATAATTTAAGAATTTTATTCCCTCTTTTACAATAGTTTAGGGACAAATATAATTAAAAGTCTGGGTCATTAAATAAAACCTGTCAACAGATTTACTACCTCAGTCTGTAATATGGATAACTTCTAATAGCTAAATTATTGCATTTCAAATGCCATATCTTCTTTATACTGGCATGCATATAATAATAGAAAAGACAGGGGCTGGAGAGACTGTTCAGCAGTTAGAACTGGGTTCTGTTCCTAGCACTCACATGGCAGGAAATAACCATCTGTAACTCCAGTTCCAGGGAGTTTTACGTCCTCTTCTGATCTCCTTGGGCATTGCAAAACATAGGTGCCTATATACATGCAGGCAACACACTCATACACATAAATAAAAATAATAAGTAATTAAGAAAAGAATAGGAACAGAAATTATCTTTACTGACAGTTTAGTGTACTTAGTAAAGGGACAGTCCCAGACATCAAATTTTGTAACACACTTTCTTTTATAGCCTTAATCTTGTTATGTACAAGGAATAAGATTTGAGATCCTTGAAAAATATATTTATTTATTAAAATGTTAATTTTAATGAAATTTGCTTTTTGAAGTTTAAAAATGTTATTCTATTATTTTGGTGGAAAAGGAAGCCAGTATCAGTTAAAGCGTCATCAAATTCTAAAACAGAACATGTTAAAGAAAAGAAGTTGGAGGGAGAAATGAGGAATAGATTCAGTCAAAATATATTTTGTACATATATGAAATTCTCCTAAAATAAATAAAAATACTGTTAAAAAGGAAAAGATATGAGAAAATTCAATTTTGGGATCAAAGCTCTGTTCATCGTCCTTTTTGAAGATCCTTCTTACCCTTGTTAAATGTCTACATACTGTTTCCTCCACACCACTTGTTTTAAAAGTAAGTTAAAGCAGTAGAAAACCTCTGAGCTCTGAGTCATCTCTTTGCCAAACCTTCAAACTCAGCTCACTTTGCTTTGTCTTTGTAAAACACAATCTTCTGTCACTTAATGACGATGATACATTCTGAGAAATGTGTTGTCAGATTTCACTGGTTACACATTGTAGAGGGTGCTTACATAATCCTGAATGATAATATGATACTCTATACTACTACATGTGTCTATTGCTGGAGGCTACTAACCAATATGGGAAGTATCATGGGCAATTATAACACACTGTTCCTCATGTTCTTAAGCATAGAAAAGTTATGGCAAGATATGGAAGAAAAGATGAAGAAATGATATATTTATATAGGGCAATTAGCATGAACAATGGTAATAGACAGGAAGTATTTGTAGGTGAGTAGGCGAGTGACTACTGAGCTAATGTGAAGGTCTAGTGCATAAGCACACAAAACCACAGTCTATAACACTTGACATTTAGGTTTCATTGCAAGGAATTTTTTATTTCTTCGTTTATAACATTACTGCTATCTAATTTTTCCTTTATAACCTTTTTTAAATTTTTAAAAAATTGTTTATTTAATAAACACATGATTAGAAGAAGCATTTCATTACAGCATTAAAATATTCAATAACAATTTCCAGAGCAAAGATGCATCTCTTTCAAAATTGGCTCTAAATTTTTAGGTTCACAGTTGAATTAATACAGTTATACAATATTGAACTCAGTATAAACCCTATAAGACATAAAACTGAATGAGGTTTTAACCTTTAAAAAAGATCTCTATTTCATTTAAAAATATACTGTTTCATACAGAAAAAATCATTTCTAATGCTACTATAACTTAGTTGTTTACACGTGTTTCTAATCTCTATGTATCTGATTTTTTTAAAAAAATATTTATTTAATAACCACACAATCAGAAGAAGCATTTCATTGCAACAGCATTGACA
>NW_008338715.1:1503460-1531179 GCF_000622305.1 Nannospalax galili | reverse complement strand
AGCTAAGATGCATCTCTTTCAAAACTGGCTGTAAATTTTTAGGTTTACAGTTGAATTAATACAGTTATATAATATTGTACTCAGTATAAACCCTATAAGACATAAAATTAAATGAGGTTTTAAACTTTAAAAAAGATCTCCACTTCACTATTAAAATGCACAGTTTCATACAGAAAACGTCATTTTCAATACAGTTGACAATAAGATGCACATGCATTTCTAATCTTTATATATCTGATTATTACTAGTCACAGTCGGTTACTTTCTGAGCTCCTTGGCATCTGAGTATGAATTTAAAGTCATGAGGTAGATTTCAATGGTAATGTTTTTCACATTCACCAATTATTAAGGAGCAAATTTTTAAGCTTTGAAGAATTATAATTTTTTAAAATTTTTTAAAACTTTATTTATTTATTTTTACACCCACTTCCCATATAGTACCCACCAATAGCGGGCATCCTCCCATACCCTCCCTCCCCCCACTACAGCCTTTATACTCTGATATCCCTGCTACTGTCTGCTGTGTCGTCAGCACCCCCAGCCATTCCCCACTACTTGCCCTTCTGGTGAATCTAGTCAGCCTATCTAGAGGTCTTTGTTTTAGGAAGGTCAGCTGTTCCTCATCTAGTGGTTATCAGTTGTCAATAGTCCTTTGGGTAAGATTGGGATCTGCTGTTCATTTTCCCAATTCTATACTGTGTTACTCTCTGAGAATCCCTTTGGCCACCCTGGCCAACAACTCAAAAGAAGGTATCGCCTGTCTGGTATTGTTGCTTGTTATGTGGCCTTTAGCTATACATAGGGACTCTTATGAAATTATATGGGCCCCTTTAATCTTTGGTTATACTTTCCTTTTGGGTGTTTAAGGCCATACATTTGGACCAGATAAACCAATTTATTTTTACTCTTAAGGTCGTTTGAGGATCTGTTCCTCAGGGGTCACATGGGCTTGGGAGGAACCCCTGGATCCTTTCTTTTACCAGTTTCATCTGTATGACGATAAGTCAAAGGTCCTGCTTGACCATGGTTGGCTTTGCTTGGAAACATGGAGGAAATGATTCCTTTGTGTTGACCCTCCTCTTTGTAGACTGGACACTGGTTCAAGTCCATCTGGTGGGGTCTCCTCAGCCTCCTTGATCAGAAGGACAGGTGACCCACCACCATTATAGGACATTTTGAGAGATGCTCATAGTCCCCTGGAAATAATCGACCTAAGAGGGCTAGGAGCAAAAACTGTCCTTTATGTCCCTCTGACCAAATTAGTATAGGCGCCAAAGTACATCTATTAAACACCCAAGAAGGTTAGTTCCACCAGTCTGGTATTTTTAATTACTGTGTGTCATGCAGATAAACCTTGGGCAAAGACCAGTTGTTCTCAGATAAATCTTATCTAGACATATATATCTTGATCTGCTATGTATAATTTGCCAGGAGGGTGTAGGAGTAATATGGTTCCCTCTGGTTTTCAAAACTAGCTAGGTATTGTTTATCTCTGGCATTGTCTCACCCCTCCATCATGGTTTTCCCAATTAAGGTGCCCCCATTTCCTCCCTTTCTCCCTTACTAATACCCTTCTCCTATGGTCCTACCTCTCTTGAGCTCCTTCTTTCCCTTTATCCCCTAGGTTCCTTGTTAATCTTTCCCTCCCCCTCCCTTAAAATAACCCAATTTTTATCCTTAACTCCATTATTAAGGCCTGTTTCCTACTGTTCTTCACTTTCAGGTTATTTCTTTTCCTTTACCTCCCTGTTTCCTTTCCATTATCCTGGTTCCTGTAGTTATGTCTGGTTGCACACTTATTTATCAGAGTCTGTTTCTAGGATGTACCTATGAGGGAGAATATATGTCGATTCTTTTTCTGAGTCTGTGTTACTTCACTTAGTATAACAGTTTCTAGTTCCACCCATTTACCTGAAAATTTCATGATTTCATCTTTCTTTACTTCTGAAGAAAACTCCATCGTATAAATGAACCACATTTTCATTATCCACTCATCAATTGAGGGACACTTAAGTTGCTTCCATCTCTTAGCTATTGTGAAAAGAGCAGCAATAAACATGGATGTACATGTGTCTCTGCAATAGGATGAGTCTTCAGGTATATGCCAAGGAGTGGTATAGCTGGGACAGATCATAGGTTCATTTGTAGTTTTTTAAGAGTTCTCCATACCTCTTTCCATAGGGTTGAACCAGTTTACAGCCCCACCAGCAGTGGATGAGTTTCCCCTTTCCCCACTATTTTTGGTCATTTTTTACTTTTCTATGATATCATCACTTAAAACATAAATATGTACTACAAGTGTGGAAAATATTTTATTTGTCTAAAATATCTTAAAACATTTCTCTTTATAATGTTTTTATACTGTTTCTTTTTAAAATATGTTTATTAATTTGACTTTTTTATAATGTATTTAATCATATTAAGAAGCCCACCTCCTCTCCACCCCTACTTTACTACACCTCTATTTCATTGTCTCTATTAATTATTATTAATTTTTAAGATCTAACAAGTCAAATATGTATTTCCTAAATGCTCTTGGGCGTGGGTCTATCGTTGGAGTCTGGTCAACATACCAGGTGTCAAACCAGTAAGGAAAACTGATTCTCCCTCTCCCAGCATCTATCAACTTCCAATAGAGCCTCAGCTTGGGGTACTGTTTCCAGCCTACCTCCTCCATCCATGCTGGCCCCTGTCTGGCTTGGGTTTGCATAGGTCTTGTGTGTGATGTAATGAAAGCTGTGAGTTCGTAGGTGAAACTACCTTGTTGTGTCCAGAAAACAGTGTCGGTTTTATTACATTCATTTAATATCTCTGGTCCTTACACTCTTTTCTCCCCTTTTCCACAGTGATCCTTGAGTCTTAGGAAGAGAGGAAAGATAGTACTGTCCCATTGAGGGATGAACATGCCACAGTGTCTGATTCTGTGTATAATGACTATTTGTGGGTCCCTGTGTTAACAGCCTTTTGCTTCAGAACTTTCCCCGGTGAGAAATGAGAAATGCACAAATCTATAGTTATAATATGTCATTATGATTCAATTTAACTTTATGTTTAAATGCAGATTGATAGCAGTAGATTCTCCTCTATGGCCTTTGACCTGTCTAGGCCACAGGTACAAGGGCCTGACAACAGTATCAGATGTGAATTCCATCTTGTGAAGCAGTCCTTACTGAAATCCGTAAATCCAATTAAAAGGAAAGGTGGCTGGCTACTGTCATAACATTCATGCTACATTTGTAGCAGTGGACATATTTTACAAGCCAGTTGTTGTAATCATCAACATTATCCAGTTGTGAACCCAGAGTGCTTCAGTAGTCACTGGTCTAATGTTGTTTTTCTACATATTAATTTTTTAAATTAAAGTCTCAAATGCAAACACTCATATTAGCCTAGGTCTGTATAAATTAGGAGTAAGTGTCTCATGCCCAACTGGTCCTACTGAAAGTCTTCAGTAGCATTAACACAGGTGGTACTGCCATCTGTAATCAAAGTGCACTCTGTGGACTCCTTCCCAGATAACTTGCCTGAGTTATTTTTAAGGAGGTGATACTCTTCTCAGAAAAAAAAAAAAAAACAGGTGATCTAAATATGTGTATAAATTATGGTATATATATACAGTTATATTTCAGATATTATATTCTGATTGAGTACTGAACCTATTGTTTATTCATTTATTCATTTTCTTTCATTTTAAGATATGTAGAAACCCTTGATTCTAATCAATGTCAATAGTATTACTTTCAGTTTCATACGAAAATCAAGAAAATGTTCCATATAATTTCTAAAGCAGGCCATGCAGTTGTACCACTCCGCTGGAAACACTGAGGTTTTAACCTTTTTAAATGAGTTATGAGAATACAAGCACATAAATTTAGATGACATTTTATTCAGTTCTGTATTCTCTCATTTTTAATGATATCATCAAAAACCTATCTGTTTTCAGGTTCAAATTTATTTTCCCTTCTTGAAAATAATTTTTCATGGATGAATCTGGAAAGTATTGTACTAAGTGAGGTAATTAAGTCTCAAAAGACAAACATCTGAAGATCTCTCTAATGTCATATCATAAATTTTAATGTTTATATATATATATATATATGTAATTGCAAAGTTGGTGTAGACTATGAAACTAGATAGGAGACTATGAAAAAGAAAAAAAGAGGTGATAAGAAGAGAGGCAAATGTTACATGGACATGAACCTGGTAGGTACCAAGTAGGGAGGATGAGATGAAGGGTAGAGAATTAAAAATGAAAAACAAATTTTGTATGAAAATTTTCATAATGAAACCTAATTCTTTGTAGTCTAATAAGAGAAAATATGTTGGCTCAAACAAAGGTCAATGACATCTCCACAGAACCACAGAAACTTCAAGGCTGTATAAAGATGTACTTTTCTGATTCTGCAATAGTCATTTTATTCTGTCATTTTGTTTTATTGGGTATTTAATTTCTAGTGGTTCTCTTCATCAAAAATTGCTTTCTAGTATGTTTAGCCATTTTCCCTGCCCCTTACCCTCCATCACATTCATTTCCATTCTTTCGACATCTAGATTTGAAAAATCTTCACTGTGTTATCAGAAGACTTACCCTTCCAAGTTCTAAGAGTCATCTTAACTGGTATGACTCCCTTGCTTCACATTTAACATAGCTAAAACAAACCTGTATGGATTGGGAAGTGACATGCTGCTTCTTGAGATATGTGAAGACAAATTGCTCAAGAGCCGAAGATCAGAAACCTGCTATCCTGGGTAAAATTTTGGTTTTATTTTCATATGAAGAGTTTCTTGAAAAAAATCAGTTCATTAAACTAAAAATGGGAATTAAGAATTTGCTTGACTGTAGTGTTAACTTTGTATTCTACATTACCTTCTAATATTTTTCAAAATTTACAAATTTTGAAAAAAAATCACAGTTCCCCAAAACATGTTTATCCTTACTAATATTTACCTCCCTAATTCTCCATTTTCAATTGCCCTAGGATTTCTGAAGCACGCCGAGAGCATTTCTGTAACCATATTACAATTTCTCTAAAATATTTTGGAAGATATTAAGGTGAGAAAAAATGATCATTTATTCATCCTTCATGCATCTGTTCATTCTTTTGCTTGAAGCACAAATGACATATTATTTTCTTATGAATTTATATAGGTAATTTGAATTAAAATATGAAGTCTATATTTGTAAGGAATCTATAAACATCAATTTTAAATAAAAATATATAAATCTCAATTGGAAGCATTTCAATACAATTTCTAATTATTCTGAATATATGATGTTTGTGGAATAATGTTCTAAACCTAAAAGAAGAGTTCACCAGTGTCCTGTGACTTCAGTCACTCTTGATTGTCATATGAGCTATTCACATAACAAGATATATGTTGAACATTGTATTTCCTTTGGGGTTGCTTGACTGCTCTGGGGTTTTATTTACTACTTTTTGTTTACCAAAAATGCACTTATGGGTATTGTGACCATCAAAAGGTAAATACCTTATCAACAGTTTGTCAGAACCAACTTTGGAAGCTCATTGCTATTAATTTCTTACTTATTAGCATCGCTCAGACCAACCAAAGCTGCAAGATGAGGCTTGCTGTTGTTGTTGTTTTGTTTGTCTCTCTGTAGCCCCAGATGACTTGAAACTTGCTAGGTACACCAAGCTGGCCTAGATCTCACAAGCTCTCTGCCTCTGCCATCCAAGTGATAGGATTAAAGGCATGTGCCACTACATCATTCCCAAGACGATGTTATTTTAAAGTTCCATAATCTTTCCTCAATCAGTAGTCTCCACTTGATACTGTTCAACCACCTGCGTGTGTGTGTGTGTGTGTGTGTGTGTGCGTGTGTGTATGGTATATATGTGTTTGTACATGTGTGATGGTGTATACACATGTGATTTTAGGCTTATGTGTAGCCCAGGTCAAGATGTGAGGTATTTTACTCTCTCACTACCACCTTATATTTTGAGATGGGGTCTCCCATTGAACCTAATACTCTCTTGATAAGCAAGACTAGCTTGCCATCAATCTCCAGGAATCTTCTCTCATTTGTTTCCCAGCTTTAGGATTAGAGGTGCTTGTCAGCACACCTGGATTTTTATGTGGATTCTGAGGATCAAACTCAGGTCCTCAGGCTTGTATAGCAAAATGCCATACTAACTGAGTCATCTGCTAGCCCATATTTTTTTTTCTGAACTTGGCTTCTATTGTCCAGTTCTATTCACTTGCCATGATTCTGCTAAAATAGAATTTAAGAAGACAAAATTCCTTCCCCCATATATCTAAAAATGTTTTGAATATTATTGCTTCAAACTAATTTATTATTTCATAATTTTTTGCACAAACATTCATCTTATAGAAAAGCTATAAGTTCACTTACAGAAATATTTAATTCTTCATTATGCTACCTTGGCATGATATTTGAAATATTTTACACTTCGATGTGATATATAATTATATTCATTAAAGGAATAAAGTTATAGAATTTAAGAAGCTGGATGAAAACTTACTGGGCCATGTTTACTGTTTGTCATAGTCAGTTTAGGTTGTGAACTTGTCATTCCTAGGAAGAAGGAATCGAAATTCGGGAATTTTCCCTATTGGGTTGTTGGGAAAATTGATTAGGCATTTTCCTGATTGTTGAGTGGTGTGGGAGGGCCCAGCTCACTTTGGGTTATACTACCACTGGGCAAGTGGCCCTGGGTTTTATAAGGAAGCAGGTTGAGCACAAGCCAAAGGAGCAAGCCAGTAAGCAGTGTTCAACTGTGGTCCATGCTTCAGTTCCTGCCTCTAGTTTTTTGCTTTGATTTCCTACCAGATGGTTTGTAGCTTGGATGTGTAAATTTTAAAATACATTTCTTCATCAAGTTCATGTTAGACAATGTTTTACCACAGGAATAGAAATTAACCAATAAACTACTGTTTGAGGCAAGTGATTAGGAAAAGATAATATTTGAACTATATAGACGGGCTCTCTGAAACTTACCTGGCTATATTGACAAGTTAATATTAGAATTCAAATACCAATTTTTAATATAGGTAAATGGGATAAGGTTTATTGCTGATATAAATTATTGTTGTAATTTGTCTTTGCTCAATGAAGAAAATAATAGAAATTCAGAGTTTACTAGAAGGAAGAATAAATTTTTCTTAAAATGCATTTTTTTGGATGTGGTCTTTAGGGGAGAATTTAGGCAGCTTTTCTTTCTCAGAATATTGTTTCCTGAGAAGAAGTAGATTTCTAACTTTGTATTCCTAATACCTTGAATGACACAAAAAATTGTCAAAGATCAATTTGATGGTAAACAGAATGCTGAAATGGTTAAATCTATACACCACTACTAGTGGTTTTTCAAATTATATGACCAGGAACTAAAACTTAAAATTAGTGTATTTTATTTCTTAAGGCAACTAAATTTTATATGAAAATATTGTGAAGTGCATTCATAATTACTATCTTTTCTGTGAAATAAATGTATGACTGGCATTTTCTTTTTAAAAATATTTTATTTATTATTTCTATTTTGCATGTAAGAGTTCATGTATGTAAGTGCACCTATGCCCACAGAAGTCAGAAGTGGGAGTCAGAGTCCCCGGAACTGGAGTTACAGATGTGTTAGCCACCATGTGGGTGCTGGTAAGTGAACTAGGATTCTCTGCAAAGCATCCAGTGCTCTCAACCACTGAGACATTTCTCCAGTCCCATGACTGGTGTTTTCTAAGTCTGTCATATTATTTAAGACTTAACAGTACAAAGTGGCAATTCAAACTTTTGATTAAATCATATTGTATGATGAAATATTTAAGTGCTCAAACAAATAAAACATGATCTAAAAATTATATAACATTTCAAAAGATAATTATTGATATACTTTAATCTCAAAAGAATAATGCAAAGTACAGGCTTTTTGCTGTTTGTGTTTTACCTGACTTCCTCATTCCTGAGATTACATGTTTGTATCACCACATTCTAAATCAGTAGAATAGATTTGCCTTTCAACTCGATTCAGAATTAAAAAGGAAGAGGCTTTACTGGGCATGGTGGTGCACGCCTTTAATCCCAGAACTTGGGAGGCAGAGGCAGGAGGATCTTTGTGAGTTCAAGGCGAGCCTAGTCTACATAGTGAGTTCCAGGACAGCTGGGGTTACAGGGGGAACCTTGTCCCAAAAAGACGAAAAAAAAAAAAAAAAAAAAAGGAAGAGACTTCAATTCCCAGAGAGCTGCCTAGCACCAAGAGGCAAAGGAGTAGACTTTTGATTCATTGCCTGTGGCAGGGATTTGATAAAATCAAGCTCAGTTTTAAAATTCCATATTTTCATTGCCTTAATAATTTAAATAAAAGGAAATAAGTAACTTACACATCATAATACACACACACACACACACACACACACACAAAGGAAACAACCTTCATTGAAATAAAGAATAAAAACCTGCCTAGAATAGTCATTCTAACTATAAAAAGTGTCTGTAATTTTTTCATAATTAGAGTTACCTTACTTTGACAAAAATGGAATAGATAGTACTCTTATACTCTTATATTTAATCATATTTGCAACTATAAATTTTGCATGCTTATGATAATTCATAACTGTCATATCCACATTTGTAAATTTAGGGGTTATTTATTTCTTTGTTTGGGGTATTTTGAGACAGCATCTCTCTTTGTATCCCAGACTAGCATAGAACTCACTATATAGTTCATGACAGCCTGAAATCACAGAAATCTTCCTGCCTTAGCTTCCAGATTCTTGGGATTGCAAACATGACTCACCACATCTGGCTCCACATGAGTAAATTTTAGAAGATTTTGTGTACTAATGGATGACAACTATATAGTGATAATTCAATATATATATATGTATTCCTATTTATAGTAGGTTATTTACATATATTATGAAATAAATACATATGTATGATTGTTTTGGAATTAGTTATGACATTTTAATTTTAGCTATTTGGCTAATAAAATGCCCCCTGTTTTTCTTACTTACTTCTCTTTCAGTCTAGTAAGGTTTTCCTCAGGTTAACTCTGGGTATTGAATGTGTCCTTGAAATTCACATCTGAAGTTAAATTTTGTAGTTGCTGAAGCTTGTATTTTCTAGATAGAGCATACACTTACCCCACCAGAGCCTAATTCATAAAATATTTTTAACCACAAATTAGTTCCAAAGCATCTTAGAGCTTTGGAAAGTCTATACCATAAAAAAAAAAATGCTCCCTTCCATTCCAAATCTATTTGCATTTTATTTGTGCCTCAAAGGAAGAACAATCCAAACTGATTAGAATCCTCAGACACTGTGCATAATGAAAAATTAATTGCATCAATCTTTTCACTGTAGTGGTCTTAACAACTCATTTTCAACTGGTCATTTTTCCACCTGCTCACCAGGGCCCAGGCAGCTGAAGCAAGCATATCTTTGACATTTACAGAATACCAATGAAGCTAAGGTCACCAGTACATGATGAAGCAGGAACTGAGACTCTTGAAAGAGATATAAGATGCTTGGATGAGCTAGAACTATTATGTGATGGTGGAGGGCAAATTCATGCTATGAACAAATCATCTAAGCACAGTTTAAATTAACAAAACAGAAGGGAAAAAGAAGAATAAACTACCCACAGCAAAGGTTAAGGTCATGCTGTCTCACTGATGAGTGAGCACATCATGCTGCTGGGATTGACAGCACATCAGCAATCATATGCTAACATAGCTCTGTGCTTTCTGATACAGCAGGGACAACAAGTGCATTAGAATACAGCATTATAAAATTTATTCAATGGTATTTTAAATAACCGTTTTCAAAAGAAATATATATATATAAACATTATTTTTTGTGAGATTTACAGTATGGGTTTTGTAACTAATTATATCCCCTTCCTGTCCATTTTAATATCAAAAATGGAATAATAGTATATGACAAAATAAGAAAAATCCACCACTTATGTGAATTAAGGCTCAAGTTCCTAATATTTTTCTTGTTATTGTTCAGTTTTGCCTGCTTGTTTGCTTGTTTTTGTAAACAAAAAAATTAAGCAAGACTGCTTTTCATTTTCACTGTTTGAAACAGGTGGTAGGGCCGGGGAGAGCCTTTTCTCATGTAATAAACTCTGCAAACTGAGGTGCTATTCTGCGTGAATGAGGCAGAGTAAGGAGACAGACTGTAGAGTTGTGGATTTGCTTGTTTTCTTGGCACCTGGTCATGCATTGCAGGTGAAATCTGCATATACTGATACACTGATAGTGGTTACTCTTCCTCAGGAGCTCTGAAGCCCAGGGCTGTCAGTCAGTGTCTCCTGAGTTGCTACCCTTCATGGAACAGCCTTGAAAGAAGCAGTTTAGGAAATTCTTCTCTTACAAAGGAGGCAATAGAGACTAATTATAGATGAGTCTTCTCTCAAAATATCCAGATAGTTTACCTGTGAATTGCTTTAATCTACTTTGAAGAATATCCACAAAGATTGTAAATATGTCTTCATGTCTTAAAACTAAATGTTAAATTTGAATAAACAATGAAAATAAGCTCTCTAGGATATAAAAGCAAGCCTTTCAAACAAGAACCTGATAATGAAAATCTTTGTGTGGCTAGATTACTTCTTTCACTTAAATATTTTGTGACATAATAAATGAACTATTTTATGGAGCACAGCTTTCTAAGAACCCACAAATTTTACAATTCAGATAAATGGAAAAAAAATGCTAAATGGAAAAGAGACGTTTATAATAAGCAAGAGGTAGAAGGCTGTTAATGTGTATATGTATGTAGGTACCTATGTACATTTGCCAACAAAACACCTAAAGAATTCCAATTAGATAAGCTACATTTTCTCTTGGAACGGGAGGCAACTTCTTTGTTTTAAACAAAAAGGCCTACAAATAAGAGAGAGCATAAGATGTTTGTCTTTCTGGGTCTCTGGGTCTGGGTTACCTCACTCAGCATGATACAATTCTGCTCCATTCGTTTATTTGTAAGTTTCATGATTTCATTTTTCTATATAGCTGAATAGAGTTCCGTTATTTATATGTACTACCCATTTATAATCCATTAATCAGTTGATGGGCATTTAGGCTGCTTCTCTAGTATAATATCCAGTCTTTAGAGCATTTACAAAGGAGTAGTATAGTTTTGGTGGAGACTATATCTAGTTTTTAACTTTTGAATTTACTTTTATTTTATTTGCACATATACATCTATATATTATTATCTTTTTAATTGAATTTTTGTGAATTTCTTACAATCTATTTTGATCCTATTAAGATTTCCCTCTCTACCACTCTATCTGTACTCCATTACTAACCCCTACCCAGTTTCTTCATATATATGTGTGTCTGTGTGTGTGTCTGTGTGTCTGTGTGTCTGTGTGTGTATGTCTCTATAGCTTTTTGAGTTCTCTCTTCATTGATTTCCATCACAGCTACACCTGTTTAAGTTTACAATACTACCAACAGTGAATGCAGTTTTCCCCTTTCCCATATCCTGATGTCTGTCCTGTGTTGTCAGTTGTTGTCCATTGTTTCCTTAATCTTAATTGCACTGGTTAGTTTTTGTCAAGTTGACACTTGGAAAGAGGGAACCTCAACTGAGGACTTATTTCCATCACATTTGCCTTGGCCATGCCTATGAGTCATTTTCTTAATCAGTGATTGGTGGGCAATCCATGGACAACAAGCCAGTAAGCATCTTCCCTCCACTGTCTCTGCTTCAGCACTTGCCTCCAAGTTTCTGATTTTACCCTGACTTTTGTCAGTAACAGAATGTCATTTGGAAGTGTAAGATACAATAAATCCTAAATTTTTTTAATCAAAGTGCTTTATTAAAGTAACAGCAAACTAGAATATTATCCAGTCTTTCTGGGGCAAGATGAAATCTCAAAGCACTTTTGATTTTCACTTTCCTGATTGCTAAGGATGTTGAACATATTGACTGGAGAGGTTATATACTCTAAAGGAGAACCTAAAACTGCCATTCTCCTAAATTAATATAGCTTCCAACTGTATTCTAAATATTTAAAGACCTAGATAAGGGAAGTTCTCATCACTCACTAAAGAAGTTTATTTTTGCAGCAGCTGGAGACTATTAAAGAGATATACAACAGCCGGTCAAATGCAGAGAAAAAAGTACCTTGGGGTGCCCAGACCCAAGTGGGATATCTGCAACACAATCAACATAGCTGAGGGAACATCACAGAAGAGGGGCTGAAAGACTCTAAGCATCAGAGGATCAGTAGTTTGAAAGACAGTATCTTTTAGACACCACAGGGATGTTGAAATCATGAATTCTCAAAAATATGGTTGCCTAAACAAGACCTACACAGGACTGCAACAGTTAACATGCTAATGTGGATGGGAGAAACTTTAGCAAGACCTCATCCCTAGGTGAAGAGCTGCAGGCAGTCAGTGGCTGCTGAGGGAGCAAACATCAGTTTTCTGCAGGAACAAGCCCTGATACATTTCCCAATCCTAAGTCATTAGCCCTAACTACATGTACATATGAACAATACTAATTGGACTCAGAAGGCTTCATATACATCTATACATGCATATAGTAATAATAATCACAATAATCATCATCATAATAATAATGGCTATATATCAAGTCCTTGGTCAGCCTAAGCTACAGAAGATCCTATCTGAAAACATGAAACAATTTTATGTGGAAGATGGGTGTATTGCTCAGTTGCCTATTGCTTGATTAACCCTGGGGAGTATGGATACTATCCTCTGTATTATAAACAAAAACAAAAACAAAAAAAAAAATCCCAAGGAACCCACAAAAACAACAGCAGACAACAGTGTTCTGTATAAGTTAAAATAGGACCTTCAAAAATGAAAACTTATAACTTAATAAAGGATTTATTTCCCAGTGCACCAAAATGAGGGGCTGGGGAGGTTTAAAAATGGTTTAGAGGTTAAAAGAAAGTGACTTGATTCTCCTTTATAACAGTCGAATTTTCTCAAACCATGTTTTAAATTTGAATTTTAAAAAGATACTTTGGGACTCATCAGAAGTAGACAAGAAAGCCCCAGTAATACACAAAGAATATTTGTTCAGCTGTGCTTGAGGCATGTAACGATCAGTTTGAGTTAGCCTCAGTCTACAGTCTGTATTTCACCTGAACTGCACAGTCATTCTAGCCATCCCAATGCATGGAGCGCCCTTAAATTAAAGCAGATCACAATAAAAACAGAAACTGCTTTGCCAAACAATTGGTGGAAGAGACACAAAACTGATGATTTTATTCAAAATTTTGTTTGTTATTTTTTCACTCAGTATTTTTTCACTAATTAGGGGTTTGGTGGAAAATATCATTTTTAACATTTTATATGCCCCCTGTGAAATTTTGTGATGTAAACTACGCCCAAAATTATGTCTGTGAGAAGTTTGAAAGTGTCCTACTAATAATGAAGTTTTATCTTCCCTCCTGCCGTTTGCCCAGTTATAAATCTTCATGATCCCCCTCTTTTAAGAATAATTTTCTACTTTTGAAATGTTTGAAAGCAGATTATATTAAGTCACAGAAATCAGTATTAAATTATTTAAAGCATGCACCTCTGGGTCTCCTCCTCCTCCTCCTCCTCCTCCTCCTCCTCTTCTTCCTCCTCTTCTTATTTCTTCCTCCTCCTATAAGATGTGTAAAATTAGTTTCTTCAGAAATTGCACAGAATCCTTTATAATATGTGTGCCCTACTCACTGCAGTCATGTAGTGTGCCAAAACACACATTCACATAATAGATATTAATGGTTGCTTAGGAGCCATAAAATTTACTGAGTAGTAAATTCAACTTCTAAGTGTGTTTTACATGCTGCCTAACTACAGAACACTTTAGTAAAACATAAATATGTTTGGTGGCACAAGTCAAGGTTTATATGAAACACCAATTTAAAGCTGCTATAATTGTTATCTATACTCCAAAAACAAAATAATTCTATGTAATTTTCCTCAATGCATTCCATTTGAATGAGTAATAGATTTAATTCTGTTACCATATTTTAAGAAGAACACAGAAATATGTCTCCTAGTGGATGGTGATTGGGTTATTGAATTTTCCAAAGGCACATTATTTAAAATAAAGAAAGCGGGTAATAAATCTGGGGAAATGAAAAGAGGAATCTCGTGGTAGGGGAAGAGATAGCTACATTTAGTATAGCTTCCAAATGCAGAAATAGAATCTATGCGTGAATACTATGTTATGAAAGATTTTTTTCCCTTTGGATTTCAACATAACACATTACCTCAATGTGATGTTTCCAGAAACTCTACTACAAAGTAGTCAAGTGTAGAAAATGATTTTTGTCCCCCAAATCACTACTTGATTTTTAGACAAAACATAGGCATTCTGTTCTCCATAAGCCCATTCTACATGCATTCTCCTTTTTAGAGATTAGTTAGTGGTAATGTATATTTAACATTTGATCTGCTTACTTGCATATTATGTGTGAGGCCTGGAAAACCGTGACACAAATGTGTGTTTACCATAGATTCTGAACCAATGGAAGGACAAAATACAACTTGGTGAACCCATTAGTTTAACAGGTTTTCTAACAGGAGTAAGGATGGCTCAAAGGCAGCTGCATCACCGAAAATTCCAGGCCAACATGGTTAAAGACTCATGAATGTTGCAGTCATGGAGCTCTCTACATGATATGAAGACAGCTTGACAGATTAGACAATCTCTTCCAAGTACCTACACTGATGGAGGATTCCTTACCAGGTGATTATTCAGTGCTTCTACGTTCTTATGGAGGGACCCTCTGAATATTGCAAATTTCAGCTTCCCATGCATATTCTTTGTTTACTTCCCTAATCTCAGGATGAACTGTTTCAACTGGGGTGAATTAATACACAGTAGTATATTTCCCTAACTGTTCTACATATCTTTATGTTGGAGGCTTTGATGCTATCATTTACTGTAGTAATTCATATAGGAGAGCAGTAACAGAATAGATTCCAATATTGAGATCTCTAAGAGCATATACATAATCATTGAGGAACAACAATTATCAATATGATGAGTCCTTTGGGAATAAATTCTCTTTTCTTTGGGATCTTATAAAGTTTAGGTCAGTTGTGTTAACACATATTGATATGGCCAGTAGATTTCACATGGTGCCATCTACCTTAGCAAATGAAGAATGAGTAGAATGCCCCCCACAGAAAGCAAAGAAACATATCTTTATCAACAAGTTGGTATTGTAGCTAAGTGATTGGTCTTTAAAAAACATCAGGTAGATATTGACCCAATCCAAATGTCTATGTCTACGCTCATTTTGATTAGCTTTTATTATTTTTATTTTTTGGTCTTTTTGAGACAGTGTTTCCCTGTAACCCCAGTTGTCCTGGAACTCATTATGTAGACCAGGCTGGCCTTGAACTCACAAGGATCTGCTTGCCTCTGCCTCCCAAGTGCTAAATATACTAATACATCATTAACGATCTTAGATTCCTCCCATCAATAAATAAGTTCTTTCCTTCTTAAGTATAACATCACAGTTGTCAGTCAGACATATAGGCAGTACATCAATGAATGCCAGTCATTTTGAAACATAGAATAGAAAGATTAGGACTGGTAGCTCATATAGTCCCTAACTAGTGAAATTCACTCCATTTTCATCTTGAAATTCTGTTCTATTTCAATTATTAATTTTAATGAGGTTTCCATCTTAGCAAGAGGCACCATGCCTAGATACTTTTATTGATTGCTCACATACTTCTCTGTCATTTGATCTCCTAGTGAGTATGGTCACTAATATATCCTTGTGTCTGGAGCCCAAGTTTTTCTATTTCTCGTTATACTTGCTGACTAAGTAAGTACACACCTCTGGAGTCAGGTTTTATTCCATGGCCTTTGAACTGAATTTGACTTCTTTATACTTAGAATGGAATTCTATCAAAATAATTTACTGTTTTTAGATAGGTTCTCTATGTGTTTTTAACCAAACTTCTTCATTCAGACTCCTTTTCATGATTGGATTTCAAGTCAACATTTACTTTACCAGGAAATTTCTACATTTCATGTTTTGTCCACATCTTCATATAACTAAACACAGTTTATAATTATTTGATTAATTTTTTACCAAATATGTTGCTAGTTTTGTTTATTATATTAAAAATTCTGAAAATATAGTTTATCTACTGTACTGTGATTTTAATATATATTTTATTGCATTTTTGTGCATTTCATAAAATAGATATTAATCAAATTTAGACTCCCCTCCCCCATCCGCACCCCATAACCCCCTCCCATCAGTTTTCATGCATTATGTCATATACGCTAAGTTCAAGCCAGTCAAGCAGTTGTGCCCAGATGTCCCTCAGTGCAAGTTCATCCACTGGAGTCTTGTCAGCCTATGTAAAATCACTTAGTTAAAGAATATCCACTCTCCCTCACTATGGAGTAATAACTTGCCAATAGCTCATCACCTAAGGTTGGAGCCTGCTGTCCATTTCCACAGCTGAATGCTGGGTTTTTGTCTGTTTGAGTCATCATGGTTTTCATGCCAGGTGTTACCACTGTTGCAAGTTCATATGAGCAAGTGTCAAGAGGACTGAAACCTCTGTTTCCTTATGTTCATCCACCAACCCTGACTCTTACAATCTTTCCAAAATGGTCACTGAGCCATGGGTGGGTGAGATTTAATATAGGAGTACTATCTAGGGACACACACACTACAGTCTCAATTTAGCCTCTGAAACTTGGCCAGTTGTGGCCTTCTGTATGCATCATACCCTGTTGTATGAAGAAGCTTTTCTGGTGAAGGTTGAGGGATGTCTTAGTGTCCTCTTTTACCCTGTTCCACTATGTTCCACGAGTCTTAGTTGTTCAGGTTCCACTATAGATTTGTCACTTAGGACTGGGCATCTCTAAGACATATATTCTCTCTGTGTGACCATTTGTGGAACTCTGTCAGAGTCTTCATCTGTTGAAAAAAGAAGGTTCTTTGATGTGTGGTGTACAGTATACTTGTTGGTAAATATAAGGGTTCATATTTAGCATACAGTAAGAAATTTCATTTATCTAGAGATATGTCAGAGGACCTGTGTCTCTAGGACCTGTGACCTCTCTTGCTATGAGCATTTATCTATGTTTACAGCACCACCCATTAGTTTCCTCCCATTGAGAGGGCTTTAAGTCCAACTAGAAGCTGTTGATTATCACTAAATTAAAACTGCCATAACTGTACCAATAGAGATAGTTTGCTGTGCCTGTCTTTGTGGTTATTAGACTTCACAGCTGGGTTGGACAATTGATTGATTTTCTCCTTAGCAGATGGCATAGTATTGTTCAGAACTATGAGAGCTAGTATTCAGGGAGGAGGTTTCTAGTTCAGTTCCAGCTCCATTGTTCCAAGTCCTGTGTCTGAAGTATGCCCCATCTTCAGCAATAGTGTCTATTTAGTTACCTTCCTACCTTTGGTCCTTTTATATTTTTTTAAATGCATTTCTTTATGATTTACTATCAGTAAATATTTGATATTTTTCTTTTTATTGAGATTTTGTAATTTCATACAACAGTTCTTATTCAAATTTGGCCTCCTTTCCATCCATGTCTCCTCCATTCCCCCACCAGACTTCATGTATTATGTTATACACATCAAAATCCCATTCATTTAGGCATTTGTACCCTAATGTCCTTCACTGTACAATGTGCAGATCATGATATTTTATTGGGTTACTTGTTTTTTGTTTCTTTGTTTTTGAGTTCTTTGTATCTTCAGCATATTAATCCTCTGTCAGATGTGTAGCAGGTAAAGATTTTCTCCTACTCGGTGGTTTTCCTCTTCACTTCTTTGGTTGTTTCTTTCACTGTACCGAAGGTTTCTAATTTAATGATGTCAAATTTGTAGATTGCTGACCTTAGTGCCTGAGCAACTTACATTCCATTTATAAAGTCCTTTCCTATACCTGTATTTTAAAGAGTACTGCCTATGTTTTCCTCTAGCAGTTTCAGAGTTTCAGGTTTCATATTGAGGTTTTTGACCCATTTGGATTTGACTTTTCGGCAGGAGAAAAATCATAGTTGAGTTTCATTCTTCTACAGGTGGAGATCCAGTTTTGCCAGCACCATTTGTTGAAGATGCTGTCTGTCCTCCATTGTGTGTGTTTGGCATCTTTGTCAAATATCAGGAGGCTGAAATTTCATGTAATCATATTTGACTCTCCTATTACGTTCCATTGATCTACAGGTATGTTTTGTGCCAGTGCCATGCTGTATTTATGACTATAGCTCTATAATATAGTTTGAGATCTGGTATGGTGATCCTCCAGCTTTGCTCTTTTTGCCCACGATTGTTTTGGATATCCGAGGTCCTTTGTGAGGACTTCCATATGAATTTTAGACTGGTTCTTTCTAGATCTTTGTGAGGACCTCCATATGAATTTTAGACTGGTTCTTTCTAGCTCTGTGAAGAATATCCTGGGGATTTGAACAGCATTGCATTAAATATATAGATTTCTTTCAGTAGGATCATAATTTTCACAAGATTAATTCTATCAGTCTATGAGCATGGAAGGTCCTTCCATCTCCTCCCATCTCATAATGTGTTCCTGTATCTCTTTCTTTAAATAAATAAACTTTAAAATTTTTAATGTTGCTGATTAGATTTATTCCTAGATACTTTTTTTGAGGTTATTGTGGATGGGAGAGGTTTCATGTACTCTTTCTCTGATAATTTGTAATTTTTATATAGAATGGCTAATGATTTATGTCAAATTGAATTTGCAATCTTTCACTTTGCTGAAATAGTGATCATTTCTAGCAGTTTTCTGGCAGAATTTTTGGTATTTCTAACATGTAATATCATATCATCTACAAATATTGATACTTTGACCTCTTCTTATTCAGTTTGTACTCCTTTAATTTCCTTCTTTTGCCTTATTGCACTGGCAAGAGTTTCAAACACAGCATTAAAAAGGGTTGGTGATAGTGGACAGCCTTGTCTAGTTCCTGATTTTAATGGGAATGCTTCCATTTTTTTCTCCATTTAGATTGGTGTTGGCTGTGGATTTGTTGTATATAGCTTTAATTATGTTAAGGTATATTCCGTCCAGTTCAATATCCTCTAGGACTTTCAGATTTGGATTCTTTCTTTCTTTCTTTTGGTTATCTGGGCTTAGTGTTGGTCTATTTGTTTAGCTTTTCAAAGAGCCAGATCTTAGATTTATTGATCCTTTGTTTTTATTTCATTAACTTTTGATCTGATCTTTGTCATTTCTTCCCATCTGCTAGGTTTAGGTTTGGTTTGCTTTACCTTTCCAGAGTCTTGAGTTGTGCTATTAAGTCCTTTATATGTATTCTTTCTGACTTTTTTAATGTAGGCAGTTAGAGCTATAAACTTATTTTATAGGACTGCTTTTAAGGTATCCCAGAGGTTTTTTTGTGTTATATTATCCTTTTCATTTTGTTCCACTAAAACTTTTATTTATTTCTTAATTTCTTCTTTGACCCTGTCATCATTAAGTTGTGTGTTGTTTGATCACCATCATTCATGTAGTACTTAGAACATCTTTTGCTGTTGATTCTAAGATTCATTGCATTGTGGCCTGATAGAATGACATGGATGTAATATTTCAAATTTTTTTGTACTTATGGAGATTTGTTTGGTGCTCCATAAGTGGTGAATTTTATAGAAACTTTCATGGGATGCTGAATAAAAAAATGTATTCTTAAGCCAGGTGTGGTGGCACATGCCTTTAACCCCAGCACTTGGGAGGCAGAGGCAGGCAGATCTTTGTGAGTTCGAGGCCAGCCTGGTCTATGTAATGAGTTCCAGGACAGCTGGGGCTACAGGGAGACCCTGTCTCAAAAAGAAAAAAAAAGTGTCTTCTTTGATCCTTGGGTGGAATATTCAGTAGATATCTTTTAGGTCCATTTAATACATGATGCCATTTAATTCAGATGTCACTCTGTTTATTCTTTGTTCAGTTGATTCATCTATTGGAGACAGTGGGGTATTAAAGTCACCCAATATTACTGAATTGGGATTAATCTGTGTTTTATAATCCTGTAGTTTTGGGGGTGTGTGAATAGGGTGCATCAGAGTTTGTTGCATATTTGTTCGTGATTGTCATATATTTTGTCAATTGTTACATTGATTAGAATGAAGTGGCTGTCTTTATCTCTTCTGAGTTGTTTTACTCTGAAGCCTATTTTGTCAAATATTAGAATTGTAACACCTGCTTGTTTCTGAGTGCCTTTGCTTGGAATATATTTTCCATTCTTATACCCTCAGGTAGTACCTATTCTTGAAGTCAAGATGAGTTTCTTGAAGAAAACAAAAAAAAGAATTTTGTTTCTTAATCCATTCCTCTAGCCTATGTCTTTTGACTGGCGAGTTGAAGCCATTGATATTTAAGGTTATTATTGAATAATGTGTATTTGTTTGTTCAGTTTATTTGTTTGTGTTCTTAGTCCTATCTTGTGCTTCCATAATTATGCCTGCCTTTGTTTTCTTTCTATAGCCTCTTGGGTATATACATCCTACATTTGGTCCTTTTTAATTTTTTTAAATACATTTCTTTATGATTTACTATCAGTAAATATTTGATATTTTTATTTTTATTGAGTTTTTGTAATTTAATACAACAGTTCTTATTCAAATTTAGGCCCCTTTCCATCCATGTCTCCCCCATTTCCCCACCAGACTTCATGTATCACGTTATACACATTAAGTCCCATGCAATTAGGCATTTGTACCCTAATGTCATTCACTGTAAATTCATGCACTGGAGTCTAGTCAGCCCATCTAGTGTTTGCATGTAAGTCTACCTCACCCATGAGCAATCAGTCTCCAATAGTTCTCACTCTAGTGTTGGCCCACCACCTATTTCTCTCCTCCTCTTTGGGCCCTCATTTAATTGAGTTGGCATGAGTCCTGTGCTTGATGCCACCATTGCCACAAGTTCACATGTGTAAGCTTCCAGTGGCCTGGAAGCCTCTGCTTTCCTGTGTTCATGAACCAGTCCTGACTCTTACAATCTTTTTGGCCCCTCTTTCTCAATGGTCTCTGAGCTGTGGGTGGATGAGTTTCCATATAGGAGTCCTAACCTATACTCTGCAGTCCCCTATTCTTTAAATCTTGGCCAATTGTGGTCTTCTGTGTGCATCACACTTTGCTGTATAAGGAAGCTTTACTGGTGAGACTTGAGGGATACATTAGTTTTCTCTCTACCCCTTATTCTATGTTCCATAAGCTTTAGTTGTAGAGGTTCTGTGTTGTGGGGTTCTTTGGAGTGATATTCATTTTAGTACACTTGTGAAGAACTGGTCGTTTTTGAGGGGAATATTCTCTTGGTTTTTCATATTATTTTTGCTTCTGCATTGCCATTTGGGCATATGGATGTCTTTTGTTGGTTGTGTGTTCCACAGGGATTTCTGTTCTGTCTTCGTTTAGTTGAAGTTTGGTTCTGTTTATATTGTTGGTATAGCTTGGTTGCTTTTTGCTTAGGTGTGAAAAGTTAGTTTTTTGCATTCTTCAGGTTCTCACAGGGTAGTAGGGTGGTCTGTAGCAGTCAGATCAGGGTAAGAGCACAGGGTAAGTTGGAGGTAGGGACAGCGTGTGGAGGAGGGTCTAAAAAAATAGGCAGGGTAGGTGTGGGCCCTGAAACTAGAAAATGCATCTGGTTTGAGTACATGGGATCAGGAAACAATGGGTAGAATTAGGTTAGACGGCTAGTCCAAAGATCTGAGGTGAAAGGTCAGGAGCAGGCGTTGTACCAAGGCTAGAAGGGGAAGAGAGGGTTGAGAGCACGGAGCTGCATACAGGGTAATCACGGAGCATTTGGTGGGGTCTGCCTTACCACAGTAGTTGGCATGTCTGTGTGAGGCCAATAGGGAGATCAGGGGCAAGGCAGGGCCGGAAACAGCTTGCGGAGGGTCTAACAATTTAGGCAGAGTACGTGTAGCTGGAGAATACAGCTAGTGTGGTTGCAGGGGAACAGGACACAGGCAAGGCAGGGCCGGAAACAGCTTGCGGAGGGTCTAACAAATTAGGCAGAGTATGTGTAGCTGGAGAATACAGCTAGTGTGGTTGCAGGGGAACAGGACACAGTGGTCAGGGCTGGAAAAAGAGGGTGGTTCAGAGCTCTGAGGGGGAAGAGCAGGACTGGGCCTAGGCCCAACGTTAGAAAGAGAGAGTGGAGCTGTTCAGGGTGCAGGACAGTCAACTTGATTGCTATTATTTAATCTATTGCAAAAGATGTATGCTTCACCTCAAATGGAAAATATGTAGGAGTTAATTTAATTTGTTCTGTAACTAAACATAGTTTTAACTTTAAGAACTATTTCTACCTTGGAGAAAATTTTAATCTCAACACATTCAAGGATTTTTGTTTTGTTTCATTTTGTTTCCCAAATCAAGAGTTAATTATTCTTGCTTAGTGCTCTTGCTTTTAAGGGCTTCCTGATCATGCTTCATTTGGACATCCTTAGAGATGTTACAAGCACCAGGCCCATCTATTGCTCTACCACTTTGTTGGCAGTTGCGATTTGAGATCACAGCTTCATTATTCTCGTTGCCAGCTCTCTCCAGGTTAGAGCCTATTTTGGTTACTGTCAAAGACCACACAGGTACAAGAAAATCTTATTGATTAGTTACATATTAAATACATGAAAAAATCATTTTTCCTCTCTTAAAGAAATAGAATATTCTTATTAAGGTTCAGAGCTGATATAAAGGAATAAAATAAAAGAAGTATATGACATTCTGAATGGGAAACAATCCAATTGTATACCGTATCTGTCTGAAATAAAACCATTTGCCTGTTATAATAGAAGTCTGGAGACAAAATCTGTCCACACTGACTGAACCAGTGGCAATTATTTTCTTTGAAAGAAGAAGAAAAAAGATTTACTGAAGTTGCTGGACCAATATTTATTGGAATCAGAAATAACTTAGCATGAGGTTATGTTGGCCTAATTCAGTTATATGCTTTACCTTCTATTCACTGTGCTGGTTAATTTTTGTCTACTTGACACAAACTAGACACAGAGGGAACCTCAACTGAGGGATTTCTTCCATCAGATTGGCCTGTGGGAATGTCTGAGTCACTTTTTGAGTGCTAATTGATATAGGAGGGCCAACCCCATTGTGGGCATTGCCATCCTTGGGCAGGTTAGCCTGGGCTTTATCCGAAGAGTAGTTAACAAATCCAATGGCAGCAAGCCAGTTAGTAGCATTCCTGCATGGCCTCTGCTTCAGTTCCTACCTACAAGTTCCTGTTTTGGACCTTGATTTCCTCCATGATGGACTATAAGTTGAAATAAACCTTGTCCTCACAAAGTTGATTTTGGCCAGTGTTTTATCACAGCATCAGAATAAACTAAAAATGAAAATGGTTACTGAGCGAGTGATATTGCTATGATAAACCTGAGCATTTTTGTTTTAGGGGAAGATTGTTAAAGCTTTTAGAGCTATGGGCTAGAAAATCATTGGGTGTTCAGAGACTAGTGAACTGTCTGTCTGTGGGAGCTCAGAGGATAAGCATGTTGAGAGAAATGCAGACAATGTCTTCATGGTTTCTAGAGCATCAGAGAAAAGCAAAGAGTCTATTGAGACTGTTCTTATGATATTTCATATTAAGAATCAGTGGTAATGAAACTTTTGTTTTACTTGGTCAACCAAAACTAGTTAGCTGCGACTGAAAACTGGCAATGATCAACAAGAGACCAGTAACATTAAAGTTTAATCTTCTGGGAAGTTTTTCCCCAGGTTCAGCACATAAAAGTTGTGGCTCAGGGGAGCCAACTCTGCATCTTAAGATGGAAGTTGAACTTATTGATATAAGTCCCCCACAAGATACTTAATAAAAACTTTTATTGAGCTTTTTAAATTTCATACATTTCCCACTCAAGTCGAGACCCCCTCACTCATCCATGCCTCCTGCCATCTCCCACCGAACCTTGTGCACTCTGCCATACATGCTGAGTTCTCTTAACTCACGTGTTTGTGCCCAAAGTCCTTCAGCTGCAGTCGAATCGCTACGAGGTACTTTTTTTTTTTTTTACATCATCAAAGCTGCAGCGTTGAGGGAATCATGGAGAGAAGCTAAAGAGTTTTACTGTAACTGACTAGGAAAGGCCAGCTTCATTAGCAGTGAAAACATACAAGGTGAATGGTCAAGAGAGACTTTGGAGAAGAGGAGAGAAGAGACTATTGGCGAAGCTGCATCCTTGTTACATTGGAGACCCCAGAATCTTGGGCATGCCAGGACTGTGGGATGACCTCAGGCTACAGCAGCAGGTATGCATTCAAGCCAGTCTGAGCCTACAAGACAAGTTGTGTGTGCTGCAGAGCTGGAGAACTGAGCTGCCCGTGTTCTCTGGACCCTGAAAGATCATGAGTGAGTTCCAGATGCCAGACACAGCTACAGGAGACAGAAAGAAAGGGGGAAATGTTTGTCAGGGTACAACACAAGTAGCTTTAGCTGGTCAACATTCTCACCACAAACCTGCCAGTGGTACTGTGGGGGATATGGGGAAAATGGGAGTGTTCAATTGGGAAAGGAGGAAGGAAGGACATACAAGGAACCATGGGGTTAATGGGGAAGAAGGAACTCAAGAGGGAGGGGGAATAACAGGAGACAGGTTATTATCAAGGGGAAAACGGGGGTGCTTAAACTGTGGAGGGAGGAGGGAGGTTAGAGAGAGAGAGAGAGAGAGAGAGAGAGAGAGAGAGAGAGAGAGGTTAAACTCTTAATTTTGTTGATTTTTTCCACTTTTCCATCAGGCTCTACATCAGAACATCCATAGATGAATAAAGCAAAATTTCTTCATTTGAATTATGCTATAAAAAGACTCAATTTTATATTGGAGTGACTGAGCACTGTGGCCGATTGCATCCAACATTCTCATGCATGTTGAATAAGGTCCTTCACAGGTCATTGTGGAGTTGGGCATGGCTCTTGGTCTGCACTCTATTCTGTTGGTCCAATGGCATTACTCACCGCATTTGCTTTAACACTGTCCCATGAGTAAGGTGGTACAAATTTTGTTGATGCACCCACGGAACAGTGATTACAACTCTAATTCATAATATAAATGACCATCTGAATAGAAACTTGAACATACTTTCTATTTTGCCTTTTCTTACATTTGTTTCTACTAAAGTAGTAGGGTTTTCTTTTGAATTTTCTCTTATTTTGTACATTTTGTCCACTTCACAAGAAATAAGGTGTATTTAAATAATAGAGGCCAAAGAACTGTATCGTTTGTTTTAAGAGTGTTCAATCTCTTTCTTTCATGGATTATGCCACTGGTGATGTTTCTCAAAATGATAGCCAAGCCAAAAATCATAGAGTGTGTCCTATGTAATTTTATAAAACTTTTCCAGATATGTGCTTTAAATTTACATTTTTGATATATTCTGAGTTAGCTTTTATGAAAGATATCATATTGATATCTTTAGATGACTCTTTAGTTTAATCCTCTTCCTTCTCTAGCTCTTCTTTTTCTTTACATGAAATTTGAGTTGGTGCAGATTCATGTTTTCAAAATACCATCTCTCCATATTTTTGTCTTGTTCTTTTATTGAAATACATAGATTATACTTATGTGATTAGTTTTTAGTATGTGCTTTTGTTCCATGAATCTATTCATCTATTCTTTCACCAGTACATTTCTGGAAATTTAGAGTGTAGAGTGACTCAAGCCAGTATGTTACTTTTTTTCAATATTGTATGCACATTCTGAATTTTTTTTCCTTCTCTATGTAGACTATATAATTAAATGGACAATACATATATAATGAATTTAATTAGTATTATGTTTAATGTTCAGATTAATTTTGGAGTACTCTCATGTTGACTATACTCAATCTTCCTATCAACTAACATTTCAATAGATTTTTTTTAATATATCTCATGCACAGCTACTAGATGTATACCTAAGTATTTAGTGTTAGGTGGTGTTTACACAATTAACAGTGTGCTTGAATTTCATATTCTTCGTGTTCTTTGCTGGTGTATGAATGCAATAAACATTTTTTATAATTTTATTTATTATTTTATGTGTATCAGTGTATCACGTACCTGTGTGTCAGTGCACCCATGTCATACAATGCCAGCATAGGTCAGAGAGGTTGTCAGATCCCCTGGAACTGGAGTTCTGGATGGCTATTAGTCACTATGTAGGTGATAGTAACTGAACCCGAGTCCTCTGCAGGAGCATCCAGTGCTCCTAATTGTTGAGCCATCTCTCCTACCCTGCAATGAACATTTTTTTGTGGTAATAGTTTATTGTACCAACTTGTAGTTACTTATTTTCAGGATTCTGGTTTTACTTTTATTAAATATTTTCAATTTTCTATATAATTTTCTATATAGTCAATAATATTTTTTGCTAAGAAAATGCCCTGTGATCCATGTGTGCTAAACACCAGTAGTAAAAGGGTGCATCTTTGCCTTGCTCCTGCTCGTAGTTGGAAATGTCAGTTTTTATACCTTTAAGAGTGAGATATTTTGGAGATATTCTTTATGAAGTTAACAATAATCTGAGTATAATCCTTGCTTACTGAGAGATATTCTTTTATTATAAATGGGTATAGAATTTAAATTCAGCAAGTGCCTTTTCTGCATTTATTGACATTACTATGTGATTTTACTTTTAAAAAAATATTGATATTATGGTTTACATTACTTGATTGTCCAATCTTGAATCTGTCTTGTGTTTCTACTATTAACAGCACTTAACTGTGGTCTGTAACATTTTAAAAAATATTTTATTTGTTATTTTTATTTTATGTGTATTCGTGTATTGCCTGGATGTAGGTAAGTGCACCCATGTAGTGCAATGCTTGCAAAGGTTGGAAGAGGCTGTAGGATCCCCTGGGATTGGAGTTATGGACAGTTGTTAGCTGCAATGTGGGTGCTGGGATTTGAACCCTGGTCTTCTGCAAGAACAACCAGTGTTCTTAACTGCTGAGCCATCTTTCCAGCCCAGTCTGTAACCTTTTTATATGTCATTGGATATGACTCCTACCTTGTTGGTGGTGTTTAAATCTGTATTCATAACCTTTGTTGGTCTTCACTTTTTCTTCTGATGTTTTTGTCTGTTTAGGGTAAAGAGGCATTATAGGATGTTTAAGAAGTGTTTACCCTGTTTCTAGATTCTGAAAAATATTACAGAAAATTACTGTAAATTTTTCTTTTAATTTTTTTATAGATCTTACCAGTGAATTAATTTGAATCTAGTACTTTCTCTTAAGGAGGTTTATTATTGATCTGATTTCTTCAATAGATGTAGGCCTGCTCATACATTCTACCTCTCTTCATGTGCATATAAGCAGATCTTCAAAGATTTGGCCCATTTCACCTACATTACAAATCCTGTGGTCACATATATCTTAATACCAATCAATTTAATATCCTTGAGATCCCAAATGATATTTCCCTTTCATCTTGATATCAATACTTTATGATTCTTGTAGGAGGCTTTATAAAGGTTGATCATTTATATTCATATTTTCAAAGAACCAGATGTTAACTGATTTACCTCTTTTGATTTCCTATTTTGAAATTAATTGATTTAAACATTTCTTCTGTTTTGTTGGATTTAATTTGATCTTTTAGTTTCATAGAGTAGACATTTTGATATTTGATTTTATATCATTCTTCTTTTATAAAATATGCATATAAAGCTGGAAATTTTAATCAAAGCACTACTTTCATTATAACACAGAAATTTTGATAGCATCATGATTTTAATACATTATAATATTTTAAAG
>NW_008338715.1:1454936-1503342 GCF_000622305.1 Nannospalax galili | reverse complement strand
TATGGAAACCAGAGATTACTATAGGTCTACAATTTTCCATCTGAGACTTAGGATCTCTCACTGAACATGGAGCTTACCATTTTTGAAAGAATGTTTGGACAGCAGTGTGCTGTGATCCCCTGTACCAGGGACACCCAAGTTGCAGGTACACCTTGCCGTTGCCATGCCTGACTTTTTATGTACTATCAGACAATCTGTTTTCAGGTACTGTTGTGAGCTATTGATATAAGCACAGCCATTATGTACATTGAGCTGTGGTAGGCTTGCTTTTTTAGAGTTTGTGTTTTGCACACCAGTACCTAATCTGCCAAGTCAGGAGGAAGGTGTTTATATGGTGGAGTTCACAACAATTATTTGACTTCCCCTTGACCCTCAGATACAGGTGGGAAAAACAGCTGTTGAAACTAATTGAGCTAAGCAAAGGATGGCTATCTCTGATGTTCTTCTGTATAAAAGGGCGGAGCTGAAATAAACCAGGGCTGCAGTCTCTACTGACAGTCCTCCCAAGTATCTTTTCTCTGTCTCTTGTTTTTTCTTTCAATCCTCACTCCCCCTTTCAGGTACTGTCTGTCTTGGTCAGCTGGCACTGGCAAGTGGCGCCTGGAACAGGGACCTGAAAAGTAGGGGAAAAAGTGAAGGACACCGCTGGATAAATTGAGTGCCCTTAATACAATTGGGGACCGGTGAGTATCTTGGGAGAAGATGGGGCAAGGAAACAGTTGCTTGCTCTTTGTACATATGTTAAAGAATATGCTACAGGCCTGAGGAGCAAAGAAACTTTTATTAATCTGACTCGTACTTTAAGCTGAAGATTATTGATAATACTCCCGGTTTTTTGGATCCTTTAACTGAACAATGGAATGGCCCTGACCCTGTATTGATATGGGGAAGAGGGCATGTTTGTGTTTTTCCACAGGATGCAGATGGAGCCAGGTGGCTTCCGGAAAGGGTGGTGAGGTTCGCTGGATGAATGCCAGAAAAAGAAGTAGAAAAGAATGATGAGGCAGCAAAC
Source organism: Nannospalax galili (assembly GCF_000622305.1). Taxonomy (NCBI): domain Eukaryota; kingdom Metazoa; phylum Chordata; class Mammalia; order Rodentia; family Spalacidae; genus Nannospalax; species Nannospalax galili. The sequence continues at coordinate 1,502,330 of NW_008338715.1, read as the reverse complement.
GTGACTGATGATGATGTTCCAGCGAGTGATCGTGGCTGAATTATACTGGACTTATGTTCCTGATCCACAATATTGCACCCCACAATATGGGAGAAAAAAGAGATAGTAGTGACTGTGAATGACTCTCAGTTAATTGCTCAGCCTGCTTAGAATCACCTGATGATGCAAGTGGCGACGAATTTTTTTATTTGGGATCGGGAAGTGGATTGCCTATTTGTTTTGTTAAAAATGATAAGTGGGTGTTTACAAGTAGATGAATGTGTGCTTGTGGGATGAGGTGGATACTGTACCAATGTCAAAGTGTTATTGCCAAGAGATAATAGAGAAAAAAAATTCTCTGTAAGCATTTCCACCCTGTAAGCAGCGGCAGATATTCTAAAAAGGTTGAGAGCCACCTTACCATCATGGTCCTCTGTCACTTCCATTGTGTATGGTTTAGTGGGACTTGGCATGCTTTTCCTCCTATGTCTTTGTTTTCATCTGGTGGCAGTAAAGTTATTTATGAAATCCTGTGGCAAGTCAAGGCTACTGAGCATGATATGAGATTGCGCTTCCTCCCCTAACAAAGGCCAGTAGTCAAAGATGGGTAAGATCTTCTGGGAGAAAGTCAACCTAAGACAGGGCGTAGCTGATGGAAGCTACGTGCCAATGATGGCTAAGGCTTTGCTCTAGCAGAAGACAACCTAAGACAGGCATGCTCCTTCTCTCCTGGATATAGCATAATCTGGGGTTATGAAAAATAAAAAAGGGGGAGATGTTGGGAGCTATTGATATAAGCGCAGCCATTATGTACATTGAGTTGTGGCAGGCTTGCTTGTTTAGAGTTTGTGTTTTGCACACCAATACCCCATCTGGCCAGTGATGTGTTTAGTGTTTATATGGTGGAGAGTATTTGACCGCTCCTTGACCCTCAGATACAGGTGGGAAAAACAGCTGTTGAAACTAATTGAGCTAAGCAAACTGTGGCTATCTCTGATGTTCTTCTGTATAAAAAGGCGGAGCTGAAATAAACCAGGGCTGCAGTCTCTACTGACAGTCCTCCCAAGTATCTTTTCTCTGTCTCTTTTTTTTTCTTTCAATCCCCACTCTCCCTTTCAGGTACTGTCCATCTTGGCTGGCTGGCACCAGCAAGGTACTTGCAAAACAAGCACTTATCTAGCTGAACCATCTCCCAAGCTCTTAACCATAATGCTTTAAAATGGATTTATGGTACCAGATATTTCTAGATTGCAGTCAGTTTGTATGTACATGTATGTGTGTGTGTGTGTGTAACTTTGACCATACCCATCAAGAAATTATCACAAAAACTTGCTTTCACAGTAATCATTATGATGATGTTAAAGGATGTTGATAATTCTATTTGTTCATTTATTTAAATCCCATAGGAGCACAGATTACATCACCAAGATCATTATTTCAGGGTAAATCAAACTAAGAGGATAGTCAATATCCACATTGATTTTTAAATGCCCATATTACATTTGCAAAACCAATTTGAAAAGCATTTTATTTGGCAATAGGCAAGTGAATCCTTTTTATAGGATAACATAAAGTTAGAGCTGAAATGGGGGTTAATGCTTGTCTGATGCAATCTGTCCATCTTAAATACAAGAAATGGGGCTAAAGCCTTGCTCAATGTAATTAAATAAGTGTTGTTTGATCCTTCTAAAGAAAAAAACATGTTCATCTGATGACAGCATTTCTCTTTTACACATTAATTGCTGTTTCCAGAAATGCAGGAAAATTTGTAATTATTGAATTTTTGAAAATTTTAAAAAATTTTATTATAATTTTATTTTATGTGTATGTGTGTTTTACCTACATGTAAGTAAGTGCACCCATGTCTTGCAATGCCTGTGGATGGCAGGAGAGGCTGTTTGATCCCCTGGGCCTGGAGTTATGGACAGTTGTTAGCTGCCATGTGGGTGCTGGGATTCAAACCTGGGTCTTCTGCAAGAACAACCAGTGTTCTTAGCCACTGAGCCATCTCTCCAGTCCAAGTTTTCTAAAAAAAAAAAAACAAAATAAAACAAAAAAACTCACTAGATAACTTTTCTTCTTTAAAATTTATTTTATGTGTATGAGTATATCGCCTACAAGTGTTTTAATGCATCACGTCATGCAATGCCCGTGGAGGTCAGACGAGGGCATCACATCCCATAGAACTGGATTTATGGACAGTTGTTAGCTGTGAAATGGGTTCTAGGAAACAAATCCAGGTCCTCTGCAGGAGCAGTCAGTGCTCTTAACCACTGAGCCATCTCTCCAGCCCACAATCATAACTTTTAAAAATTTCCACTACTGAAGGTGAAGTTTGTCATGACAACATAGAGTTCTTCTTTTCAAGTCACAGAGAACAAGAACTACAATAGTGCCGAATCCAATAAATGAAAGGCTACTGACAAAATGATTTAATACGGACTGTGTAAAGCGTCAATTATTAAATATTTCATGCCCAGTGATAAGGGACAAGCAAAGATAAATTACTACTTTAGTGACACATTAGAAAATACACTCAACACAGATGAGGCACCTGAATTGTCAAGTTAGAAATGACCCCATTAGAGGGAAAAGAAAAAGCATGGGGAAAGAAACTAAGTCCATGCTTTGTTGTATGTGACAGTTGCTGTGATTGTTCGTCACTTCCTTGACAGGCTCTGTAAACACAAGGCCATTTGTTTATTAGAGCTTATGCACCTATAAGGTTATTTTCTAAGACACTGTGTTTAATCTGTTTATTCTTTCTTTTCTTTTAAAATATTCATGGTTCATTTCCTTTGCTTTTTGAAATATATAGTTTATTACTTATAGATACTCCACAGGTCAATCAGACATCAGAAATTCTCTTTTTTTTTATTACCAGAATGTACAATATTGATTCTTAATGTTGTGCTAAAAGTCTAATGTTCCATATTTGAAATGAAAGTAGAAAGTGTTCAATCTAAAATATAATCTCAATATTCCATCTAATTCAGTAATTATTATTCAGCCTTTTCAAATAAATAATTTTATTTCCCTTCCTGGCTTTTACTAATTCCCATAAGGTTTTTGTTTATATTTTGCATTTTACACAGTTCTATGTATCCTAGCATATATTTTCCTTCTGTCTCATGTTGATATACGCAAAAAATTTTTATAAGGCTTAGGGTAGATCCTTATTGTTTGTTATTTTTCTTATTTGCATCTTTCTTGAAGAACATATCCATAATGTAAACTACAAAGATGTCGTTTCCAAACTATAATGTTCATAAAAATCACCCTGGAGTACTTTAAAACTACTGTAATATCTTAGCTGGAATTTAATTCTGTATTACTAGGGATCTCTTATGAGAGAGAGTATTCATTTATTTTGGAGAATAGGAATGAAACAGGGGAATTGAGAAGCTGGTCTCCCAATACCCTCAAGGACAGGGATTTCGCTTCCTTCAATTAGACTTCATCTCCTAAAGGTTCCATCACTCCCAATAGTGCTAAGGGTAGGAAACCAAACAGTACATGGATCAAGGGACACACTGAAAATCAAAACCTTAACAATCTACCACTTCCTCATAACAGTAGCGAGCCGTTTAATAGTATAAATGACATTTAGTTCACTCCTAAGAAACTCAATATCTCAGCTGTCCTGGCAGGGCTCAACAGTCCATGTGCAATGTTTTCTCTTAGGCTCAGGGAGAACTTTTAACTGTAAGTTTCTGTGAAAATACAAAGTGAATAAAAAAAAAAAAACAATAAAATCATGTGCATGTTTCTAACACACAATAGTGGAACAGAGTAAATATTCCCAATTCAAAAGTGACTAAGGGCATGGAAAAAAATTAGATCAAAGTAAGACTGTACCTATCAGAGGAAATACTGAATGCTAATTCTATACCCGTAATCTAGAGCACATGATAATGTGACGTGAGCTAGGAATGGCCTGGGCGGCTGTGTGCATTTGGGCTTGGCTGAGTTTCTCCAAAGCCTTTCTCTTCAGCTGAACCTATGTGCTGCCTAGTTCCCTTTAGCATATAAGAGATGCTCCTGACATCTATAACTTCTTGGGATTTCCATTTCAGTTTCATCTTTCTGTAATCCTCATGTTAGGATGCTTGAAGGAACCCCGAGCATTCCACCTGCTTCCCTCTATCACCAGTGTTTCAATACCTATAAAACTAGGATCAGGTGGATGCAGAGGCCCACAGGTCAAATGAGCTGTCCTTTAACCCACTTGGACTATAACTTTGAATACTTCCATGGCTTCATATTAGGAAATGAATCCTGGGTAAACAATGTTCTAGATGATCATGTGCAAGGAGGGCACCTGGATTTCTTCTAAAAATCCCAGGACAAGGTGAATTCTTTCATCCTCTTGAGAAGCCCTGAAGTTATCTTTCGTGTTGTTCTAATAAAAGTGCATGGCTTCTGTTAAATGGTGTGAATCACTCTAGCAACTTCACATACTTAGCAAAAATTTTTAATTATTCCTTTTCTGTCAAATTGTAATTTTTCCTCAAAATGTTCTGCTCTTGATACTTACTGTAAGCTCTAATGGTCACCAGCCACACTCATGTTTCAGCCTGACTGCCAGACTGTTCGCAGTTTCTTCCTTCAGATTTACTCCATCATCTTTGAACTCAACCTCACACCAGGTCTCAGGAATATCCAGAATGTGGAGTGCTTTGCCAGACTTTATCATGAACACTCTCTATGTAGATTTGTGTGTCCTCATTTCCATCTGAAACCTCATCCACTTGGCCTTTGTTACCCACATTTCTATCAACATTCAGGTCTTCTGAAACTTCCCTTACAGTTATGTTTGTAGCATTTTCGACTTTCTGTAGCCTTCTCAAAATTTCCAAATATACCAATAAGGTCATTCCAAATGATTTCAAAGTGCATAATCAGTTATGATCACAGAAATGTCCTTACTATAAGTTCCAATGTTAAGTATTTCACCCATTCCCCATAGTGACAGAATTGACAAAATCAACTTACAAGGAAAAATGTTTACTTTGGTTCATGGTTTTGGAGGTCTTGCTGTGCCTTGGAGTCTGTGGCAAGGCAGAATGTCGTAGTAGGAATGCTTGGGAAAGAACTATTGCTTTTTAATTTATTTTTATTTTGTGTATGAGTGTATTGCCTGCATACATGTGAGTGCACCGATATGGTGCAATGCCATGGATGTCAGAAGAGGGCTTCTGATTCCCCTGGAACTGGAGTTAAGGACAGTTTGTAGCTGCCATGTGGGTGCTGGGGATCGAATCTGAGTCTTCTGCAAGAGCAGTCAGTGCTCTTAACCTCTGAGCCATCTCTCCAGCCCTGGGAAAGAATTATGAACCTCATGGCAGCTAAGAATAAAATACAGGAAGCAGAGATTGTGTGCCAATATTCTTTTAAGGTACCTCACTAACGACTACACTTTATTGCAAGGTTCCCTATCTCCTGAGGATTCTACCACCTCCCAATACTGCCTCAGACTGGATAGTAAGGGTACAGTGTATTGGTCCTCGAGGGTAAGTACACACAGCAAATTCATGGGCCACATTCTTTTATGATGGGCCAAACTCTCCAGGGGAGTTACAACAGCATCCTAAAGATGCCTTTCAAATGGTATGCTTTTCCAGTGTTCTTCCTTTCTCTCCTGCTCTCTGGCCTCTCCCTTGCCCTTCCATTCCCTTCTTTTCCCCCATCCATATCTCTTTCAGTCATTCCTGTCTCATCTCACTTCCCTCCTCTTCATTTCCTTTTCTATTCTCTCATTATCCTTTTTCTTTTTCCTTTTTCCCATATATATTTTTCATATGCACACTTCACATTATACTTATAGATTGTAGTTATAGCAATGTAAAGTTTCTTAATGACACCTGAACTTCACAGTAAAATGGAACATAGAAAAAAATTATAGATTTGCAGAATCATCTGTGTCAGTATAAACTATAAAAGGAATGACTCTGTGGTGCTAATTTGGCTGAATAAGGCAAGCATTCCTCCCACCCTGTCTTCCTCTTTTTATTTCTTCCTAGTTAGAAACCATTGAGTATAATCAAGGGCTTGATCAAAGCATATAATCCTCTATCAGTTTTGAGAGCATATTTTCTAGCATTAAGATATGGAATTAGTGAAGTTCAATAATACTTTTATAGGACAAGTCAATTTTATTAGGTGCTCTTTTACCTTAAGTGTAATTTATTAATAGCTGAAAGTTTCACATACATGAGACGCCTTCCTAGGTCTCATTCTGTTGTGGGTTCTCCTCAGGCCAGCTGTGAAGACCCTAACCTGTATCTAGGGTTAGAGGCACAGAGTCACAACACACAGACCCCGGGAGTCGGGTAGAAGCAAGCACTAGGCGAGGTGCTGCAGGCTTCTTTAATGCAGAAGGGGGCATGCCTTATATCTCCCTTTTCTCCACCCCCAAGTCCCTTTAGTCAGCATATTGTTTTCTGATTGGTCCACACCATGCAGTCTGTCAGCAGTCACTGAGCTCACGAGCAGGGTACAGAGGTGTGGGATCCTTTTGGCAGGCTATTTGCAGATGACGAAGTGAAGTGAATTCTCATTGAATCCCAGGGCTCTGAGTCCATGCCATCTTTTGAGGCCTCCTGCTACATTTCCACCCTTTTTCTTTAAAAATGACGGTCCAGTGAGAGCCTGTAGGCAGCTCCAGTTCGGGATGACCCCAGGATCATGGACAGTGCCTGTCTTAGGCTGTCCTATTCGGGCATGAACCTTACCTGTCATTGGAGCATGGGTGTATATGTCCATGTCCTGGCTTAGGTTGATTCAGTCCAACAGGAGCTTACCCATCACTGACTACCAGCCCTCCAAGGGGTATCCTGGGGGATCAGTTGAGGTGGGGAATTATCTGTAGGAGGCCTCGTACAGTTGTGGAAGCCACGTCTGTCAGGCTGCATAGGGCAGGTTGAAGTCATCTTTGTGTATTGCTCTGAGGGCCTGACACATCGAGTGATTGAATTTTTTCTGACTGCGGGAATGAAGAACAAGGCCCGGGAGTCGGGTAGAAGCAAGCACTAGGCGAGGTGCTGCAGGCTTCTTTAATGCAGAAGGGGGCATGCCTTATATCTCCCTTTTCTCCACCCCCAAGTCCCTTTAGTCAGCATATTGTTTTCTGATTGGTCTATGCCATGCAGTCTGTCAGCAGTCACTGGGCTTGGGAGCAGGGTACTGAGGCTTGGCCTCCTTTTGGCGGGCTATTTGCTGACCAAGAAGTGAAGTGAATTCTCCCTGAATACCAGGGCTCTGAGTCCCCGCCATTTTTGGAGGCCTCCTGCTACATCATTCCAACATTTTTAATTAACCATTTAACTTGTGTTATTTATGTTTGTAGATCCCATAAACCGCAGTTCTCTATTCCTTCTAACGAGATCTTGGCTGCACTATGATGTTTATAATAATCTCAGTGTAATGGCTGCTTGACGCAAAAGTAATCAGAGTGTAATTAAATTGGAATGATCTCCTTATTAGCTACTGTTTTCACAAAATTTAGCCAATTTATTTTCACCTCATAGGTTCTAAAAAATCACAACAGTGTACAACATATTGGAGATTATTCTTTTTTATTCTTTTAAGAGACTATATCCCTGTATCCCTAGCTAGTCTGTAACTCATTATGTAGACCTGGCTGGCCTTGGTTTTAGACACCCACTTGCCTTTGTCTTAGGAGTGCTGGGATTAAATTGGTGTGCCACAATACCCAGCTTTTAAAAAGTATTCCTATTGACTCAGATAATTTAATGCAATATATTTATATCTTATTCAGACCCCCCTCCACAATTTAAATTTCTTGTCCTTTAAAGAAAACTGACTTTGCCTCAGCAAACTGCTATCAATTGCTAATAGATCTTCAGCTAGAGCCAGGGTTTCATGCCCAAATCCCCCATCCTTGTGTTTTTTGTTTTTGGTTTTTCTGATTTGGGCTTATACAGGTTTTATGCAAGCTGTCACAATCACTGCCAGTGCATATGTGCAACTACCCTGTGGTGTCCAGGCAGCATGGTTTTCTTGTATTCATCTACCTTCTCTGGTTCTTACAATCTTTCATGCCCCTTTCCCTCAATGATCCCGGAACCTCTGGAAGGATGAGTGAAATAAGAGTCCTATTTAATGTTGAGTTCCCACCCCTCAACGCTCTATAAGTTGACCAATTGTGGGTGTCTGTGTTTATCACAATCAGCTACAAGAAGAAGCTTCTTTGGTCTCTTTTAGATTAATCTAAGGATTAAGTACACTGATGGGTGTAAAAAGCTCAAGTAATATCTGGATCATAAGCAATCTATCATTTGTTGTTAGATAATGTTATAACCTTTTACTGATATTTTGTTATTTTAACAGAACACAAAGAAGGATATTTACCAAGTGATTCCAGGGAGTGCAAAGGAAAAAAAAAGAAGGTCTCAGTATTTTGCCTGAATGTTTCTGGCATCTTAGCCAGTGTTAGTATGGCTAATGGTTACCAAACTGCAATCAAATTTCAAAACCATTAAGGACTCATTCAGCTCAAGAAAACATAGGTTTATTTTTGTGATTAAAAATATTCCTTGCAATTCATAATTCAAAATTCAAATGTAACACTGCCCATATTTTTCTAGAAAATTCAGCAAAAGTAAATTAATCTTTGTTTCATTTTTTAAGTTTAAATATATTAAAAAAATTTTGACAGGGTCTCACTTGTTCCAGACTGCCTGAAAGTCATTATGTGGACCAGGCTGGCCTTGATCTCACAAAGATCCACCTGCCTCCAGAGGGCTGGGATTAAAGGCAGGTGCCACCATGTCTGGCTGTATTAACAAATTTGAAGATAGAGAGAGACATAGAGACAGAGAGAGACAGAGAGAATGAATAAAGGAAGATGAAGGTGATGAGGAGTAGTAGTAGTGGTGGTTGGGATGATGATGAACCTTGACCCAATGAACCAAAAAAAACAGATATTGAAAAAATTTATTTTATATAGCCTGTAAAGATTTTTTGTTACTGTATTCAGTCTGTTAATATAGTCTTGTAATTCAGTAAGAATTTAAATGAATTGAAGTAACAGAAGTAAAGAGTAAGGTTTCTAGACTTTTTAAATTCCCCCCATCTTATTTTCCTCTTCTTAATATGCTATTTGCCCAATGTTTAAAGAGTCTTTTTGTTATTTTCCGAGTGTTTCCAATATGGGAGAAGAAATGACTTGACTTGAAGTGTTGGAAGTGATTAATGCCTGTGTAGAGAACTGGTGAAACATGAATACCTTCACTGTAACACAGGCAAGCATTAATCAGACCACAAAATAGCCTGGAGTGACTTTCTGTGATAATAAAAATGGAATCCCCCCCCCAGTGTATTTCAAAAATATGTGTTGCAAGTATTTCTCTGGAAGGAAACAGGTTTTGATGAAAGCATTTTCTTTGTATATGAAATGAACCATTTTCTAATTTGATACACAGCATGTCAATTCTGGGTGGTTAGCAAAATATAGCACTTATTACTCAAAAAATGAGTGGATGGTACAAATTACATCAAAGCCTATTAGACAAAGAGAATGTTCTTCAAAGTCAGGTAATACCACTTATATGCATAAAGGTTATCAAATATCCATTACATTCAACCCTTTTAGGCTTTCCAGCTCAGATTAATTTTTAACATCACCCTTTAAAGGGAACATTCCTTTCTCAGAGGCTCCTTTTCCCACGGGATCTTTACACCACTTCCCTGATAGCCAGAGGCTAACCAACAATCTTTCAGCATCTCAGAGGGCACTGCATTTAAATTTATATTGAGAAATTGATAGTGTTATTAAGCTGTCTTCCCCTGAGATTCATTTTGCCATTTTTCACCAGCCTGTCATTTTAAATAGATGCCATTTAAAAATTTGTCCCATATTTTTATGGGCCACAATCTAATCAAAGGCGATTAAATAACACTCGAACATTTCTTTATGGATAGCCAGCAGAGATATTTTTCAATGTTTTAATTTCATATGACTTATTCATATGTGCCGGTCGAAGGTTCCATGACTAATATTTGATTCTGTATCTTAAACTAAAGATTATTAGAAATGGTTAGCAATTAAAAAAGAATAGCTAAAATCAATAATCAATTGACTTAATGTTTTATATAAATATGGCTAACTTGAAATAGTATATCTTGACCCAAGTAAACAGTTGAAAATTTTCCTTTTTTTTTAAATAAACAAAATGCTTTGGGCTGGAGAGATGGTTCAGCAATTAAGAACACTGATGGTTCTTGCAGAAGACCCGGGTTTGAATCCCAGCACCCACATGGCAGCTAACAACTGTCCATAACTCCAGTTCCAGGGGATCTGAGAGTCTCTTTTGTCCTCCATGGACTTTGTACAACATGGGTGCATTTACGCACAAGCAGGCATAATACTCATACATATAAAATTGGAGAGATGGTTCAGCAATTAAGAACACTGATGGTTCTTGCAGAAGACCCGGGTTTGAATCCCAGCACCCACATGGCAGCTAACAACTGTCCATAACTCCAGTTCCAGGGGATCTGAGAGTCTCTTTTGTCCTCCATGGACTTTGTACAACATGGGTGCATTTACGCACAAGCAGGCATAATACTCATACATATAAAATAAAAATAATAAATATTTTTAAAAATGCTTTCATTGGAAATCTAAAAGTCCAATAAGGATTCATAGCATAACTCAAAGGTAGCCATCTCATTTTGAGGACTCTGAATCTATATGTTCCTGAACAATTTCACTTCTCTATATATCTCCAAGGAAAAGCTCAAACACTTCAGGAAATTGTTTGCCTCCTCAAATGTTATTTTCAAGGTATTTGCTAAAATGGGAGACTTTGAAAGTAGTTCAGACATTGATTTACAGCACAGTCTGTCAACAGTCATTATCAGCAACAAACTGCTCAGGGTGTGATGGTAATAATAACTGCTTTAATTTCTTATAGCTGCATAAGTAAAGTTAAATAGAACATTTGTATTAATGTATTAATTTGTCTACCTTTGAGTTTTCACAACTTCCAGGAGTGGTAACCAAGATTTTGTGTTCATATCTTGTTATGCTCTCTGCTCCCATATTCACAGGGATTTCTTGTTTCTATTTTGCATCTTTATTTTGTCACTCTGTATAAGGATATTATTGCCTAAATTGAATTAGGGACATTCTAATGACAGCATATTAATTTTATCACAGTGCAAAGACTTTATAAATATAGTGAGATTTACAAATCAAACCAAATCATTGACACATACTTTAAAGGAATACAGTTAAACCCACAGCAATGGCTACTGGAATAGCCACAACCATAATAGCGACAATGGCCCATACATGCATACTTTTGAATGCTTATAGTCATTACTTCTAATTCTTTTAACATTTTACAAAATGAGCATTTGTCTCCCAATAGGCTAGTTTCTCCAATGGGTGGGACCTACTGCAGAGTGTGGACTATGGGGGTGGATGGGAGTCATCATGGAACAGAAGCTGTGAGCCGTGCCGGAGAAGCTATGAGCCGGGGGAAAGCCATGAGCGGTGGAGAAGCACGCAAGCCATGGGAATGCCACACAACAGCAGAAAGACAGAATGGACTGACTCCCTGTGGACCTCGGGTGAGATCACTGGCCCTGGAGGTGTGAGTGAATGCTAGTAGGGCTATAGGTATGGCACAGTCTGATAAGGCAGGCCCTGAGTCACGGTGGCATGGGGCTAGGCACTGGGTACTCATTCCTTTGTATATTAATAAACTCACATAAAATATATTATATGGTTTGTCTGATTATGCAGGAGACCCAGAGAGAATTTGGGCCACAGAATTGGCATAGTAAGCAGGATATGACAAAACTGAGAATGAGTTTTAAAGGAGCACTTATGGCGGCGCTGACATGGTTTTTGCAATGGGTTACTAAAAAGAGGCCAGCCATGCAGAAGCATGGGCCACAGCTATGTTGTAAATGTGGGGATATGTTGCAGGTATGTGAAGATTTGTTAAAAGTAACTCAAATGCTGGAAGATCTTTTATCTTCTCTGGACCCAAAGGGAGCTCCCAGAAAAATAGAGCAGCCACTTTGCATGGCAAAAGATATGCCCCAGGCAGGAAAAGCTGAAAAGTCAGACCCAGGTACAAAGCTGGAGACAGAGGAAAGGCAGGACACTTTGACTTGTGTAAAGTTCAAGGACTCAGAGTAAAAGACAGATAATAGTAAAAGGAAAGAGAAGCTAACTGCACTATAGCTAGGAAATATTCCATCCTGGAAGGGTTAAAGTTAGGAAAAACTTGCAAGCAAGCAAGCAGAAAGCCCCTGGCCACGTAGCTTGTGAGAATATGGGACATGGGAGCAAATGACATCAGTCTAAGTTCTTCAGAAGCTTCATAGCTGAGTTATATAACCACCCATCCATCCTTATGATATAGGCTGTTCAACCTAGGCTAATGCAGGGGGGAGCAGACCTTAATGGGATTGTTGGTTGAAGGCATTAAAGATACATTGTTGTCACCAAGGGAGACTAACATGATTAGCAGGGGCTGGAGGACTATAAAGGAAGGGCAGGCATTACTGAGAGAACTAGATATGAGAAAAGCAATATATGATGTCCAGTTCACTGAGCCAGATGAAACTGTGTTCACCAGAGATAGGAAGGAAAGCTTAATTCAACTGGGACCTCCCTTGAAAATGGTATGGAGCTTTAATGACTTTATAAGCCCTTTAATGGGACAGGATCTTTGTAAAGTGAGAGAGGCTTTGGCAAATTTAAATGATTATGACCAGCATGTAAAACGTGTCTGTGAAATAACAGAACACCCTATAAGAAATATAAGAGAGACCAGACAGAGGAAATGGTCCACTTGTGTCACTCAAAGACAAATGTGGCAAGACTTATGTCAAGTCCAAATCCCGAGAGAAAAATATTGGTAGAAAACCAAATTCGGTACTAAGGCGTTTCTGGAAGGCTTTAAAACCAGAAGAACAATTTACAAAGGACATTTGAAGGATAACAACTGTACAAGGGGTGGTTAAGAATAACCAAGGATTAAATGAGATGCATTTCTCTTCTGATAAAGGCTATACTAGTGGTGGAAGCATGTTTTTCCACCAAGTTCTCCCCCCAGCAACCTGGTGTGGTCAACGGGATGATGACAGATGTGGCTACAGTCAGGAGGCAGACCCAGAGCCTGTCTGACTCAGGTAGTCAACAGGTGAAGGGGGGGCAAGAGAAGCCCTGTGCCTCCTTAGCCCAGTGCAGGGTCAGACAACTGGAGCCAACACCTGTAAGTGTATCAAGAATAAAAGAATCCAAAGTGATAACTAAAACTGGTAATGAACTAACCAAATTAATGCTTCATACCCATGCTATGGTACCTAACAAAGATCTATGGAGAAAATAGTTAATACAAATGGACAAAACCTTTCCATGCTTTATGAGACCTTGTCTATAAGTGCTTTAATATATAATGTTAACATTCCTTCGAGTGTTTTACAGATGTGAAATCCATTTGAAAGATACCTGAAGAAGCAAAGGCCAGCTATAGACAACTGTTAAGAAACTCTACAGTACCAGGGGTGGGTTGCCCCCCTATGAGCTGTTGGTCAGAGAGAGCTCCTAGAGGTCCTCCTGTTCACCAAGGCTATTGCCATTAATGTCAGTTGTGCACTGGAAAGGTCGGTAAGGCCATGTTGCTGAGGACACTGCATGTTGTGAATGTGGGAGAAGAAGAAGAGATGGAACAGAGACTAAGCCAAAAAACTCTGTGTCACTGGATGCATGACGTTCATATTGTCAGAAGGCTCTATACAGATGGTTAGGGAAGAAATGATCCCCCATAAGTCAACCCAACGATGGACCCTGCATGCTGCACACTGCAGTCATGCTAAGCAATACTTGGAAGTGCAATAATGGCTCGACCATGTATGTACAACTGACAAATTTCTAATTGGATAAGGTCCGCTCCTATGGGTGGAACACAGATCTGGTGCTGTAGACCAGGCCAATGCCTTTTGTCGAGAAAGGCTACAGGCTCTAGTGGAGAAGCCATCACGAGTATATTGTTTAATGAATATAGTACACCTATGGGGATATCTTCTAGGCATCTGTATTTACATTCATGTTTGTTTAAATGTGTCTACTTCCTTCCATTTGTTTTTATAGTAGAAACAACACCACTGAGATAGCTCAGTGGTCAAGGCCTACAGACAGCTAATGGGGAAGCCCAAGAAGCCACTATCTCACCATGAGACAAGAGAGATCACCCTACATCTATCACCCCCTCCAAGGATCAGGGACCTTCATGGAGATGGTGAGAAAGATTATAAGAGAGGAGGATAGGGTGGAGTTACTCCCGACTGTCTAGTTCCTCCAATGGGTAGGGCCTACCCCAGAACATGGACTATGGGGGTGACTGGGAGCCATCTTGGAACTGAAGCCATGAGCTGTGCTGGAGAAGCTGTGAGACGTGAGGAAGCACGTCAGCCCTGGGAACGCCACGCAACAGCTGAAAGACAGAATGGACTGACTCCCTGTGGACCTGGGGTGAAATCACTGGCCCCAGAGGTGTGAGTGAATGCTAGCAGGGCTATGGGCATGGCACGGTGTGATAAGGTGGGCCCTGAGTCATGGTGGCATGGGGCTAGGCAATGGGTACTCGTTCCTTTGCAAGTTAATAAACTCACATAAAATATATTATATGGTTTGTCTGATTATGCAGGAGACCCACAGAGATTTTGGTCCACATCATTATAACTCTATTTTTGTTGTGAAGAAACTGAGTCTCAGAGAGCTAAAGCAAAGTTTCAAAAATTTGCTATTACTAAGAAGCAGAGCAAGGCATAGAGTCATGATTTATCTGAAATCTTCTATAGGCCCTGTAGTTTATAAATGCTGATATTTTTAAGAATAGAAATTTGATTTCAAACACAGAAATGAGTGATGGTGTAATTCCAAAGTATAACTTATAGAAAGTGTTAACTATAAAACTGTAAGATATCTTTTTTCATAATTAGCTCTTGAATCTTCACTGTAAATATTGTAATAATTTATTTATATGCATTCATGATGAGATTTCTGTTAAGATATAATGGACAGCAACCATTCTGTATAGGTCAATCATAGGAGTATTTCACTACACTCTAAAAATATACTGTGTACTTGGTTGGGCAGTGATCAGATATTATGACAATAAATTAATCAGAGATTGGAGGAATGGAGCTTTACTTCTAACCTCTTAAAGTTTCATTTAATAGATATATAAAATAATGACAAATTTAAAGTGCCCACATCATACAGTGGCAACAATTGAATAATGTGTGTTCTGAATCATGTAAACTATTCACATATTAAACTTCTTAACTATTAAAAATCAGAGAAATTACTATGTTCATTATTTAGAATTATTTTCTCAAAAATGACCAAAAAAATACTTCAAAAGAGAATAACAGGGAAGAGATGGGAAAACAGGGAAGAACAGCTTTGAAAGGCCTTTAGAAAAAGCCATACAGAAACCTACCACAAAAGAAGCTTCTTAAAGTACATAATATGCATTATGAATGGACATTAAAAGTCATTGTCTTATAACAGAGGGGTATTGCCCCGGCTAGGCACTTGAGGCTAGTAAAATAAAACCCAACAGATGGAGACAGTTAGAGAGATTGACAGCTGGTCAAAATTCAGGGAATAAGTGACTATGGGGTCACTTACAGATCCAACCCTAATTAATACAGGCACAAATTGAACTTAACACATAACCCCTATGGGACATTGGGGAAGAATCGATGGAAGATCATAAGCACCAGAGGACCAGAAATTCTGCTGCAAGATAATGTCTTCTAAATATGAGAGGAAAGCTGCACCCATGAAATTTCAGCAACTTGTTTGCTTAAAGAAGGACCTGACAATATACATACATGCATATATATGTATGTATGTGTGTGTATATATGTATATATATATATGTATGTATGTGTGTATGTGTGTGTATATATGTATATATATATGTATGTATGTGTGTATGTGTGTGTATATATGTATATATATGTATGTATATATAAAGAAGATGTTGCAAATTTGTGAGGGAGCAGGGAGAACATGGGAAGAGTTTGAGGGAGAGAAAGGAGTAAAAATGATATGAATACAGTACCATGTATGGAATTTCAAAAAGCAAAATAAATTAGAGCCAGGGGTTGTGACACATGTCTTTAATCCTAGCACTCAGGAGGGAGAGGCAGACAGATCTCTGTTAGATCAAGGAGTTCCAGGCTAGGTGAGGCTAGAAGGAAACACTGTTTCAAAAACAAGCAAATTAATAAATAAATCAACCAAGTAAAAATAAATTAAGAAAATAACAAGCAACTCTCAATTGTGTGATATTTCATAATTTGCTTCTTTTTTTTTTTTTTGATCTTTTTGAGACAGGGTCTCCCTGAGGCTCTAACTGTCCTGCATCTCACTATGTAGACCAGGCTGGCCTTGAACTCACGGAGATCCACCTGTCTCTGCCTCCCAAGTGCTGGACCTAAAAGCATGCACCACCATGCCCGTCTCATAATCTGCTTCTTAAAAAATTTTTTTCATTTATTTTTGGGTATGTTTTTGCTTTCATGTATATAGAGCATTCATGCATGCAATGCCTGCAGAGACCAAAAGGGGGCGTCAGATACTCAGGAATTGAAGTTTTGGGTGATCCTTCGCCACCATGTGGGTGCTGGGAACCAAACCAAAGTCCTCTTCAAGAGAAGCCAGTGCTCTTAACTGCTCAGCCATGTCTCCAGTCCCCTTAAACTAGTACTTATTCTCCTATAACAGGAGGGTGTCACATCATGTCAGTGATAGGGATGATCACTAGATTTTTTTTTAATTAAAATTTTTTTTTTAGAAGAAACATTTCATTACAGCTTTAACATACTCAATAACAGTTTCCAGAGCAAAGACACATCTCATTCAAAAGTGGCTATAAAATTTTTATGTTCATTGTTGAACCTAGTAACCACACAATCAGAAGAAGCAATTAGACATCTGTTGATTACCCCAAAGATAAAAATATCACTATTACTCCAATAGTAATAGTTTTCTATTGCTGTTTATTAGGCTTTATAGCCGGGTATGACCATTGACTGTTTTTCTCCCTTGGCAGCTTGCATTGTATCCTCTGATACCATGAGAGTTAGTCTTCAGGGAGGAAGCTTCCAGACAGTTCTAGCTGAATTGCTTCAAATCTTGTGTGTGAAGTATGTCCTGCTTTTAGCAATAGGGTCTTACCTTCAAGTACTGGGAAGCAATCAAGTACTATGTCAATAGCCTGTGTTATTTGGGGGTCTCTTGGACTATCCTGACCAAAATCTCTAAGAGAGGTTTCTTCTGCCTGGTACTGTGCTTTCAGTTATATAGCCTTCAGCTATGCACATGCACTCATACATTTTTTGTATGTACATTTTTCAGTAGGACTTTGAATCAATAATTGTACCTCCGGTTTTTCTTATGATATAAGCATTATTTATCTCTCCTCTAACTCCCCTTATATAACCCTTGTTGTTCGCTCTGACGTTAAAGTAGTCCCCTGTTCCCCATGTTCCTCTTAATAATACCTGTGTCCTGCTGTCCCTGTCACTTGATCTCCTTCTTCCCTTTTATCTCCATGGTTCCTTTCTATTTTCCTCACTCTTGCAGTTACATTCAGATGTATACTCCCATGTGGGGATTTGGAGCAAAGATCCAAAAATGAGAGAGAATATATGTCCTCAGTTTTAATGAATCTGAGTAAACATTACACTTTTAAATGTACCACATTTTTGTTTTCCATTCATCAGCTCAGGGACTAGGTGGTTTGCATTTCTTAACTATTGTGAAAAGAGCAGTAATAAACATGGTTGTTCAAGTATCTCTGTAGCAACATGAGTCTGTGGGTATCACTACAATGTCTGATAACATGCTTCCATATGCTGAAACAGTTGATGTTCAGAGGAATGAAATCACTGGTGTGAGGATGGCCATTTATCATTCTACATGCAAATAGTACTGTTTTGTGACGTTTAATGATAATCAGTAGTGTGGCAAGAGACAACAGAGTTTTCTCAATTCCTGCAAGTCTAGAAGACCTATAAACCATCCTGAGAGAGATCTTTCAGAAAGTGGAGTAAGTAAACTCAAAGACTTTGAGGCAGATATTACTGGAACTAAGTTCTGTCAGTAAATTGGACAAGAAAAATGTTCAGAGATAGGACTAAATCACCCTAGGCTGTGTCAGTCACTGAGGTCTTCACCGAAAATATTTATTTTATCTCTTTTAATATTGGAAGAATATGTTAAAAGTGAGAGATTCTATCTGTGCTATAGCAGGGATTTCCAAACTCGGCAAACAACATTCTGTGGTAGACACTATCCTGTATAGTACAAAATGCATATCTCCATCAGCAGAGCCTCAGCTCTCTTGCTTGCTTCCCAGTACAATATTTCATGTAGGAGCATTGCCACAGATAGTTACCATAATCTGTTTAGATTCACTGTTGCTTTTAAGGGAAAGAATAAGACATTAGAAGAGAAGTAATTGCAAAGCTACTGTAAGACAGGTGAAGAATATTATTTCTTCAGGCCATGGTAAATACGATGAAAACTCAGAAACAAACTTCATAAAGCTTGAATTAAGATTTTCTAATTCACTTCATGTAGAGCTTGTAAAAAATATAGAGTTCAGGAAAACAAGCTTTTGGATTAAGCATTTAAAAAAAATCATCATACTTATGTTTACTGAGTCTTTCAAAATTAAAATTCAAATCTCAGGCTTAATTTTGAAAGTTCCTTGTGGATTAGTAACTTTCATATTTAATTACCATCATTTCAGTTAAATTTCAGGTGAGAGTAAGGGTAAACAAGCATGTCATTTCTCCTGAGTAAAAGCTACATTAATGTGTTTCCAACACATTATTCAAGTTTTACTCAAACTGTTTCATTATCCTTATCTAAACCTGTCATATTTTATTTAAATACCATAGAGCCTGATAGTTCTAAGATCACTTACCCTATCTGCACCCCCCTAACCAATTTAATGTAATAGTATATGGCCTACAGAGTCCAATCTGTGTCTCCAGTTCCTCATCAGTGTGGGTCCATTCACTGGGTCCACCAACAGTCCCATACCCATAAAGCACTGTCTTTTACCCTCTCAGCAGCCATCAATTGCCAAAAGATCCTTAGGTTGGGTTGGGATTTTCTTTCTTTCTTTCTTTCTTTCTTTCTTTCTTTCTTTCTTTCTTTCTTTCTTTCTTTCTTTTCTTTCTTTCTTTTTCTTTTTTTCAAGTCACCTTTGAACAACTTATTTCCTGGATTGATTTTGAATAATTTTTTAACCATTAAGGTAACTTGAAAATAGAGAAATAAAATGAGGAAAGAAAATCTAGAGTTCAAGGTCATACTGGCCACATAAATACTTTAAGGCCAACCTGAGCTACATGAGGCCATATCTCAAAAAGACATCAGAAAAAGAAGTTTGGAAGAAGAAAAATAAGTAAATAAATAAATTCATAGAAGACTTAAGGCCTCAGTGTGTGAAGATGCACAGAAAGGTACATTCGGTTCTCATTTATTATCTGACCTATAATTGGGAGGCTAATTTTTATATAAAATAAAACTTCAGTTCAAACTATGTGTTCTACAAAGATAGACGACTGTTTGCTCCAGTTCTTCAGCGATTAAGCTGTAGAGAAAGCACTAAACACTGTCTAAAGAACAGTGGTGCTTTTGAAATTCTACAGCTAATGCATCATTAAATACAACAGATTTATAGTGGCAATATACTACACTGTGTCAAATAGTGGAAAATAAATAATGATATAAAAATGTGCTCCCAAATCCCTTGATATAACCACTCTTCTGAGTTCCAGCTTATCATATATTTCAGATCAGGAAGGATCCTACTTTCTCCTTAATGATATCCATCATCTAATGCCTTTTAATCAAAAGGCCAAGGTCTATCATAAGATCAAGACTATTGGCCCATATTAGCTGATTCTTGTTGACTCAGGAAATGCTGTACTTTGCAATAAAGGATAAATAAGTACACCCCTTCTCTCTGATGATAATAGAAACACCTAAAAGTTACCTAGTTACCAGAACTAAAAAAGGGGTCTTATTTTCTGGCAAATAACTTTGGCTAGTATGACAAATTATCCAAAGCAATATGTTTTGATGAAATATCTATTTATTTGCTCAAAATTTTGGTTTATTTTTAGGATAAAGTTCTAACAGTGGCAGCTTATAAGGATGTCATGTTCCTGACACAAAATATCTATTTTTTCTCTTTTAATATTGGAAGAATTTGTTAAAAGTGAGAGATTCTATTTGTGCTATAGCAGGAATTTCCAAAGTCAGCAAACAATATTCTGTGGTGATGCTGTCTTCTATAGTACAGAATGCATATCTCCATCATCAGAGCCTCAGCTGTCTAAATGCCACTGGACACCCCTTCAAGAGTCATGACAATAATGCTGTCTCACAAACATTTTCATGGAGGTTAACAAACCTCCCCTTGTTGAAAATTACCATGTAAGAGACAAATTCCCTCCAGGGACAAGTCATTTCTTAAAACTGACATTTAATTTAACATGAAGCAGTAAAATGTGAACTTTGAGCAAATGATAATGTTTTTTTTTTCTAAAACGAAACTGCTATATGAGATTTTATCATGTCTACATGCCATTATTCATGCATATTAAACACTAGAACTTTATCATTTTAACAAAATGATGTAGCAATTAGTCTTTAATCATAGATTAATACATTTAAACTATATTAGGGTTACATTTTGAAGAAATATGTAATATTAATTTTCTGGACATATGTGAAGATAAACAAACCTTTCAGTGGTTCTGAGTAGCACATGTAAAGCAAAATATTTGAGCTAATTACATTTATTGGAAGCAAAATGGAAAATTTATTTCTATTATTGCTACTTTTCAAATTACAAAGTGTTTTGTCAATTTAATCTCCATTCACCATTGAGTATTTGCATTGCACCCTAGTGTTGAATTTCCACCATGTCTGTGAATTACTCCTTGTAAACTCCTTGTAAATTTCTGCTGAAACATCGCTAAAATATTTTTCTGCTGTGTTTTTTATGTATCATCCTCAACTTTTGAATTAACAAAACACATAAACTTACAATTTATCTTCGCAAGTCAGCAATGGCTGCATACTGAGACCCCATTTATAAATTAATTAGTTAATTAATTAATGGCATATCCATTCTAATCTGTGTTTTCCAAGTGTTCTTCAGTTTAGGTCTATTCTCTGTAGTCTAGTCAACCTACCAGATGTCACACAAGTGAGGAAAACTGACTCTCTCTCTCCCAAAATCTATCACCAATATTTTCTCAGCTAGGGCTGGAACACCGTGCCCATCTCCCCTATCCATGATGGCCTCTTGTCTGTCTTGGGTTGCCACGGGTCTTGTGCATGTTGTTATAAGTGTTGTGCAAGTACCTGTGGTGTCCAGAACAAATAACTTCCTTCTATACATCTACTACCTCTGGCTCTTAACAATCTTCCTGTCCATTTTTCCACAAAGATGCTTGAGCCTTTTAATTTGGGGGGGGGGTAATTTCATACATCAGTACCTGTCAAATCCCTTCTGTATCCCCCAGTACTCCTTCTCAAATTCATGGTCTCTTTCTTTAACTCTTATTTTTACACACCAAGATGACAGATAGACAGACAAATGATAGATAGATATTGGTGTAGATATATAACCCACTGAGTCTACATGCATACATGTTCAGGGCTGACCACTAGGGTTGAGGACTCATTCCCTTTCTCAGTAGGCATTTATCACCATAGCTCTTCATCTGTGTGTAAGGTCTGGTAAAATTTTCCCTAACCACAAGGACATTTTGACTGGAGATGTCACTATGCAGGTCTTTTTACAAAACCATAGTCTTAGAGATTTTATGGGTAGCTTCCCTGATATGTCTAGAAGACACTATCTAACAGCAGGTGTCCTGGTCCTGTGACTCTGACAATCTTTATGTCTCCTGTTTCCCAGTATTACTGAATCTTAGGTATAAGGGCTGGCATTGTAGATGTTGTAATTGAGGTTGGCAAACCCATTCTCACTTATTCCCAGTATTTGACCAATTATGAATTGTTTTACTTATCTACTTCTATTGCCAAAAATAGCTTATTTGATAATGTGTGAGATTTATATTTGTTTGTGAATATGAGGGTAAGTATTTAGTATATAGTTAGAAATAATATTAATTTAGAAAAATAGCATAGTAAATTTTCCTCTAGGATATATGACTTCTCCAGCCATGGGCATTAAAGTACCAAGCTATTGGTTACCCCTAAGATAAAAGTGACATTGTTTCCCTGTTGGGGATACGGTGACAGGCCAGGCATTGCTGTGGTTCAGAGTTTGTAGCCGGATAATACTATTGATTGCTTTTCTCCTTTGGCAGCTTGGTATCACCTACTGATACTATAAGAGCTAGTACTCAGGGAGGCAGTTTCCAGATTAGTTCCAGCTTAGTTCCTCCAAAATCTGCTTTTAAAAGTGTGTGGTTTCTTCAGCAACAGTGTGTTGTTTCCAATTCAGTGGGGCAATCAAGAAAAATGAAAATAACTTACATTGTTTGGGGAATCTTTCAGAGCCCCCTGACCAACAACTAAAAGGGATGTTTCTCTTGTGCCTGGCATTGAGATTTTTTGTTAGTTTGTGAATCTTGTGTGTACGGTTATCACCCCATGTGGCATAACACTATACAAACAAACACACACACACACACGTTTCCTTACAATTTTCTTAAAATTTTAATGTTATTTAGCTTTATTTCTCCCTCTCCATATGTATTATCCACCCACCTCCCAGATAAAGTCCTGGCCCCAATCTTTATTCCCATTTTCCTGTGCATTGTCCCTGTGTCCTTTTGTCATCCTGTCTAGAGATACTTTGCCTCCCTACACCCAAGGTCCTTTCTGCTTTCCTGGCATCCTCAGTTTACATACTCAAGGGTAAAGTTTCAGTGCTGGGATACACACATAAGGGAGAAGATGCAGCCTTCATCTTTCTGAATGTAGGGTACCTCACTCATGTTTCCCAGTTTCGCCTTTATCTGTAGATTTCGTGTTAGTTGCATCTGAATAGAATTTGATTAGATATGTGTACAACATTTTCCTCATCCTTCTATCAACTAAAAGACATTATGGTTGTTTCTTTAGCCTGCCTGTTATGAATAGAGCAAAATAAACATAGCTGAGTCATATGGTAGATCCATTTTCACTTTTTGAGAATTTTCCACCCTGATTTGCATAGTAGATGCACTAGCTTACAATCCATCAATAGTGAAGAAGTGATCTCTTTTCCTCATATTCTTTCCAAGAGTTACTGTCAATTGAACTCATGATCTTAGCCATTCTGCTTGGGTTAAGATGAAATTTCAAACTAGTCTCCCTTATTGCTAAGCATCTTGAACCCTTTTTTTAAAGATAGTCCTTAACCATTTGTATTTCCTTTGAGAACACTCTGTTCAAACCTATAGTTTAATTGGGTCATTTATCTTCTTGAATCTTTGATTTTTTATTTCTTTGTATATTCTGAATATTACACTTATATCAGATGTTTAACTAGAAAATGTTCTCTCCCAATTTGTGGGTTTCCTCTTCATTTAATTGTTTCCTTTGCTGTACTGAAGTGTTTTTTTTTTTTTTTTTGCTGTTGTTTGTTTTATTTTGTTGTGTTTTTTTGTGGGTTTTTTTGTTTTGTTTTGTTTTGTTTTATGGAGATCCATTTGTTATTGGCTGGTGCTGATTCCAAAACAAATGAGGCCCAGTTCAGAAAGCCTTTTCCCGCCCTTATCGTTTGTAAGATAATGCATATGTTTTCTTAAAGCAGTTTCAGTGTTTCAGGTTTCATGTAGAGATCTTCAATCCATTTGGAGTTGATTTTTGTGCTTGGTGGTAGATGAGGATCCAATTTCATTATTCCACATCTGGACATCCATATTTTTTCTCAGGAACATTTCTCGAAAATACGGTCTTTCCTCTAGTGTGCATTTTGGTAACTTTGTCAAATATCAGAGGACTCTAGCTATATATACTCATATTTGGGTCTTCATTTTCTCCACTGAGCTCCATGTCTGCTTTTTGTGTAGGTATGATGCTGTTTTTTTTATTATATCTCTGTAATATAGTTTGCAATCTGATATGGCATTGTCCTTTTGCCCTGGATTGCTTTGGCTATCTGGGGTCTTTGGGGCTTTCATATGAATTTTATGATTTTTTTTTTCTATTTCTGTGAAGACTGTCATTGAATATTTTGATCAAGATTACATTGAAACCATAAATTTCTTTTGGTAGGATGGACATTTTCACAATATTAATCCTACCATACATGGACTTGGGAGGTCTTTCCATCTTCTAATGTATTCCTCAGTCTTTATCCAGAGATGTAAAATTTCACTGTAGAAGCCTTTCACCTCCTTGATTAGGTTTATTCCTAGATGTTTGAAGTTTTGAGATTGGCTGTGTTTCCATGAACTCTTTCCCAGCATGATTCTTATTGGTATATAGAGGTTTCTAATTTCTGTGTTCACTTTACATCCTGCCAATTTGATGAAGGTGTTCATCACACCTAGCAGTTCTCTGGAGGAACTTTGGCATCTCTTATGTAAAATATTAAGTTATCTGTAAATCCTGATAATTTGTCTTCTACTTTCACTGTTTGTATACCTTCAATTTCTGTCCCGTGTCTTATTGTTGCAGTTTTTAAAAATTATATTGAAAAGTAGTGCAGAGTGGATAAGCCTGTCTCTTTTCTGATTTTAAAGGAATTGTTTCAAGTTTTTCTCCATTTAGAATGATTTTGTTTGTAGGTTTGTCATACAAAAACTTTATATTATTTATCATATTTATTGACATATAGGTTGACTCATACTTGGATCACAGGGATAAGGCCAACAGGATCACATTGGATGATCTTTTGGACATTTGCAGGTAATAGTTTGCAAGTATTTTTAAATTATTTTTACATCAATTCTCATGAGGGATATATGCCTATAGTTTTATTTTTCATGGTTTCTGTACTTGGGTTAAATACTGACCAATACTGACTCTTTAGAAGGAGCTTTGAAGATTTTCTTCTGTTTCTGTTAATTTTTTTTTTTTTTAACAATTTAAGAACTATTGGTCGTGGTTCTTCTTTCGAAGTCTGATAGAATTCTGCTGTGAATAGATCTGGACCTACAGTTTTTTAGTTGGAAGGCTTTTGAGTACTATTTTAATCACATTTTTATGAACTTTTTTAAGTTGTTGACTTCCTATTTTTAAGTTCTGATTTTTAAAAATTATTTACTTAATAGCCACATACTTAGAAGAAGCATTTCATTACAACAGCATTGACATATTCAATAACAATTTCTAGAGCTAAGATACATCTCTTTCAAAAATGGCACAAATTTTTAGGTTTACAGTTGAATTTTTAGTTATAGAATATTGTACTCAGTATAAACCCTATAAGACATAAAATTAAATGAGATGTTAACCTTTAAAAAGATCTCCATTTCATTATTAAAATACACAGTTTCATACAAAAAAATCATTTTTAATGCAATTGACATTAAGATATTTGCACTTACGTTTCTAATCTCTATATATGTGATTATTACTAGTCATAGTCGGTTATGTTCTGAGCTCCTTGGCATCTCAGCATGGATATAAAGTCATCAGGTAGATTTCAATGGTAATGTTTTTCACGTCTACTAATTATTAAGGAGCAAATTTTTAATGCTTTCAAGAATTATTTTTTAATCATTTTTTTAAAAATATTAATAGCTACATGATTAGAAGATGCATTTCACTACAGCTTTAACATATTCAGTAACAAACTTCAGAGCAAGAGTACATCTCTTTCACAAGTGGCTGCAACTTTCTAGGTGGACAGTTGAATTAATAAAGTTATACAATGTTGAACTCATTATAAGCCTGGTAAGACATAACATTGAATGAGTTTTTAACCTTTAAAAAAGATCTCCATTTCATATAAGAATATATTGTTCTTTGCAGAAAGACTCATTGTTTTTGCTACTAACACTGTGATGTTAGCCCATGCATCTCTAATCTGTATGTATCTGATTATTACTAGTCATAATCAGTTGCACTTGGATCTTTGGTGCCTGTGTATATCTATAAAGTCATCAGGCAGATTTCAATGGTAAATTTATCACCTCTACTAATTAACATGACATAAATTTTCATGCTTCTTCCTCAAATATGATACATTTTTTAAAAATTTTGTTGATTTTTTTTGTGTTTGTGTATATCACACAGAACATCCCAAACCATCTTATTGAACTATTGACCCACTTCCCAGATGGCACCCTCCCATAGCCTCCTTCCCCTACTGGAGCCCTTATAATCTGATATCCCTGCTACTGTCTGCTGTGTTGCTGGACCCCCAGCCATTCCACACTATTTTCCCTTCTGGGGAATCTGCTCAGCCTATCTAGAGGTCTTAGTTTTAGGAGGGTCAGCTGTTCCTCATCTAGCAGCAATCAGTACTCAATATTCCTTTAGATAGGATTGGGGTCTGCTGTTCATTTTCCGAGTTCAATGCTGGCTTACTATCTGGGAATCCCTTTGGCCACCCTGGCCAAAAACACCAAAGAAGCTATCTCCTATCTGGCATTGTTGCTTGTTGTGTAGCCTTTAGCTATGCATATGAACTCTTAAGAAATTATATTGGCCCCTTCAAATTTTGGTTATACTTTCTTTTGGGTGTTTAAGGCTATACAGATGGCCCAGATAAACCAACTTATTTTTACTCTGAAAGTCATTTGAGAATCTGTTTCTCAGGGTTCACATGCGGTAGGAGGAGCCCCTGGCTCCTTTCTTTTACAAGTTCCACCTATGTGAAGATAAGTCAAAGGTCCTGCTTGACGATGGTTGGCTTCGCTTGGAAGCATGGAGTAAATGACTCCTCTGTGTCGACACTCCTCTTTGTTGACTGAACAATGGTTCAAGTCCATCTAGTGGGGTCTCCTCAGCCTCCTTGATCAAGAGAGGACAGGTGACTCACCACCATTACATGAAATTTTGAGAGATGCTCATAGTCCCCTGGAACTAGTTGAACTAGGAGGGCAAGGAGCAAAAACTGTCCTTTATGTCCCTCTGATCAAATTATTATAGGCCTCAAAGTATGTCTATTAATCATCCAAGAAGGTTAGTTCCACCAGTCTGGTACTTTTAATTACTGTGTGTCATGTAGATAAATCTTGGGCAAAGACCAATTGTTCTCAGATAAACCTAAACTAGGCATATATTTCTTGATCTTCTATGTATAATTTGTCAGTAGGTGGTAGGAGTAATATGCTTCCCTATGGTTTTCAGAACTTGCTAGGCATTATTTATGTCTCATATTGCCTCACCCCTCCATCATGGTTTTCCCACTTAAGGTGCCCCCATTTCCCCCCTTTCTCCCTTACTAATACCTTGCTCCTATGGGCCACCTCTCTTGAGCTCCTTCTTTCCCTTTATCCCCTAGGTTCCTTGCATACCCTCCCCTCTACCCTCCCTTAAACTAACCCAATTTTTATCCATATCTCCATTATTAAGGCCTGTTTCCTACTGTTTGTCTCTTTCAGGTTCTTTCTTTTCCTTTACCTCCCTGTTTTCTTTCTGTTATCCTGGTTCCTGTAATTATATCTGGATACATAGTCACTTAGCAGGGTTTGGTTCTAGGATCAACATATGAGGGAAAACATATGTTGATTTTTTTTCTGAGTCTTTGTTACTTCACTTAGTATAACAGTTTCTAGTTCCATCCATTTAGCCACAAATTTCATGATTTCATCTTTCTTTACTGTTGAGTAAAACTCCATCATATAAATGAACCACATTTTCATCATCTACTTGTCAATTGAGGGACACATAGGTTGCTTCCATCTCTTAGCTATTGTGAAAAGAGCAGCAACAAACATGGATGTACAAGTGTCTCTGCAATAGGATAACTTCTTTGGGTATATGCCAAAGAGTAGCATATCTGGGTTAAGTGGTAGGTTCATTTGTAGTTTTTCAAGAGTTCTCCATACTGCTTTCCATAGGGGTTGAACCAGTTTGCAGCCCCACCAGCAGTGGATGAATGTTCCCCTTTCCCCACATCCTCTCCAACATTTTGTATCACTTGTTCTCTTGATCTTAGCCAGTCTGACTGGGGTAAGATGAAATTTTAAAGTGATTTTAATTTTCATTTCCATAATTATTAGTGATTTAGAATATCTTTTATGATGCTGCATAGCCATCTTTACTTCTTCTGAGAGCTCTCTGTTTAGCTCCTTAGCCCATCTTTTAATTGGGTTACTTCTTATCTTGATTCTCAGACTTTTTTAGTTCATTATAAATTCTGGATGTTAAACCTCTGTCAGATGTGTTGTTGGTGAAGATTTTCACCCATTCTCTGGGTTTTCTGTTCACTTCCCTGGTTGCCTCCTTTGATGCACAGAAACTTTTTAGTTTAATGATGTCCCATTTGTTAATTCTTGCCCTTGTTTCCTGAGCAATTGATGTCCAGTTTAGAAAATCATTTCCTACCCCTGTGTCTTGGAGGTTTTCCGAATGTTTCCTTCTAACAGTTTCAGAGTTTCAGGCTTTACATTGAGGTCTTTGATCCATTTAGAATTAACTTTTGTGCAGGGTGAAAGATAGGGTTTTAGCTGCATTCTTCTACAAGTGGAGATCCAGTTTTGCCAGCAGAATTTGCTGAACATACTGTCTTTCCTCCAGTGTACATTCTTGGCCCCTTTGTCAAATATCAGGTGGTTGATATTGCATTTCCTCATAAATGGGTCTTCCATTTTGTTCCATTGATCTATGGGGCTATTTTTATGCCAGTACCATGTTGTTTTTATGAGTATAGCTCTGTAATACAGCTTAAAATCCGGTATAGTAATCCACCCGGCATTGCTCTTAGTGCTCAGGGTTGTTTTGGCTATCTGAGGTCTTTTATGCTTCCATACGAATCTTAGGATTTTTTTTCCAGTTCTGTGAAAAATGTCCTGGGGATTTTGATTGGCATTGCATTGAATGTATAAATGACTTTTGGTAGGATGTTCATTTTCACAATATTAATTCTTTCAATTTATGAGCATGGGAGGTCCTTCCAAATTCTGATGTGTTCCTCAATCTCTTTCTTTAAAATTTATATTTTTCATTATAGAGCTCCTTAATGTCTTTGGTCAGGTTTATTCTGAGATTTTTGCTTTCTTTATTTTTTTGCAGCTATTGTGAAGGGGAGTGTTTCCATGTGCTCTTACTCTGATTGCTTGTTATTGGTATATAGGAAGGCTACAGACTTCTGTAGTTTAATTTTGTAACCTTCCACTTTACTGAATGTGTTAATAATTTCTAGGAGTTTTCAGGTGACATTTTTGGCATCTCTCAGATATAATATCATTTGCAAAAAAAGGGATAATTTCATCTCTTCTTTTCCAATTATTGCTCCTTTCATTACTTGCTCTTGTCTTATTGCTCTTGCAAGAGATTCAAGCAGTATATTAAAGAGAAGTGGCCATAGTGGACAGCCTTGTCTGGTTCCTGAATTCAATGGAAATGCTTCCAGTTTTTCTCCTTTTAGAATCATGTTGGTTGTGGGTTTGTTATATATGGCTTTAATTATGTTGAGGTATATTCCTTCCACTCCAATTCTCTCTAGGACTTTGAACATAAATGCATGTTGAATCTTGTCAAAGGCCTTCTCTGCATTTATTGAGATGACCATGTGGTTCTTGTATTTGAGCCCATTTATACGATTTATGACATTTATTGACGTATGTATGTATCGAAGCACCCTGCATCTCTTTCATAAAGCAGACATGATCATGGTGGATGATCTTTTTGATGTGTTTCTGTGTGCGGTTTGCAAGTATCTTGTTGAGAATTTTTGCATCTATGTTCATTAAGGTTGTGGGTCTATAGTTTTCTTTTTTGGTTGTATCTTAACCTGGCTTTGGTATTAGAGTGATGCTGTCTTCATAGAAGGAATTTGAAAGTTCTCCCTCCTTTTCTATCTTTTAGAATAAATTAAGTAGTATTGGATGTAGATCTTCTTTAACTGTCTGATAGAATTCTGCTATAAATCCATCTGGTCCTGGGCTTTTCTTTGTCGGGAGGTTTTGTATTACTGTTTCAATTTCTTTTTGTGTTATGATTCTGTTTAAGCTGTTAATCTCTTCCTGGTTTAGTTTTGGTGGTTCAAATGCCTTTAGATATCTGCCCATTTTTTTTAGGTTTTCAAATTTAATAGTGTATAGGTTTTTAATATCCTGCATTTTTCTGGTGTCTGTTGTGATGTTTCCCCTTTTGTCTCTGATTTTGTTTATTTGGAGGTGGTCTATCTTTCTTTTGATTAACTGGGCTAGTGGTTTGTCAATCTTGTTTATCTTTGCAAAGAGCCAGCTCTTGGATTTGTTGATTCTTTGTATTGTTTTCTTTGTTTCAATTTGATTAATTTCTGCCCTGAATTTTGTTATTTCTTCTTGTCTTCTGGGTTTTGGTTTGTTTTGGTGTTGCTTTTCAAGTCTCTTGAGTTGCAATGTTAAGTCATTTATTTGTGTTCTTTCCCATTTTTTTTTTTTGATGTAGGCACTTAGAGATATAAACTTTCCCCTCTAAGGACCACTTTCAGAGTGTCCCAGAGGTTTTGTTGTGTTCTATTGTCCTTTCCATGTAGTTCCAGGAATACTTTTATCTCTTTCTTAATTTCTTTTTGACCCATTTATCATTCAGGGGTGTGTTATTTAATCTCCATGTGTTCATCTGGTGGTTAGGGCTTCTTCCGGTGATGATTGTAAGCTTTATTGCATTGGGTTCTGATAGAATACATGGAATTATTTCAACATTTTTGTATTTGTTTGGGTTTGTTTTGTGCCCTAGTATATGGTCGATTTTGGAGGAGGTTCCATGGGGTGCTGAGTAGAAAGTATGTCCTTTGGTACTTAAGTGGAATACTCAGTAAAAGTCTGTTAAGCCCATTTGATATATGGTACTGTTTAATTCATGTCTCTCTGTTAATGCTTTGCCCTGTTGACCTATCTAATGGAGATAGTGGGGTACTGAGGTCCCCTACTATTGATTAGTTGTGATTAATCTGGATCAAAGTCCTGTAATATTGTTTTTATGAAGTTGTGTGTACCAGAGTTTGGTAAATATATGTTCATGATTGTAATATCTTCTTGATTTATTGTTCCTTTGATCAGAATGAAGTGACCCTCTTTTTCTCTTCTGATTAGTTTTAGTTTAAAGTCTATTTTGTCAGATATTAGAATTGCTATGCTTGCTTTTTTCTTAATACTATTTTCTTGGTGTATTTTTTCCATCCTTTCACTTTAAGATAGTATCTGTCATTGAAAGTGAGATGAATTTCTTGCAGATATCAAAAAGATGTTTTTTTTTTTTCTTAATCCATTCACCCAGTCTGTGTCTTTTGACTGGGGTGTTCAGTCTGTTATTATTTAAAGTTATAAGTGAAAGATGAGTATTGAATCCTGTCATTTTTTATTTCTGTTTACTTTATTGATATAGTTGTACTTTTCCACAGTTACACCATCACTGAATTTCTTTACACAACCCCTTTGGTATAGTCATTCTTTTCTTCAGCTCTTTGTATTGCTTCCAGAACTCTCTGAAGGGCTGGTTTGTGGACATGAATTCCTTCAGTGTATTCATGTCATGGAAGCTTTTTATTTCCCCTTCGATTATAATAGACATTTTGGCTGGGTATAGTAATCTGGTTGGCATCTGTGGTAATTTAAAACTGGGAATACTTTCGTCCAGGCTCTTCTGTCTTTCATAGTATGCACTGAAAAGTCAGCTGTAATCCTAACGGGTTTTCCTTTATATGTGACTTGTTTCTCTTTTGGAGCTTTAAGTATTGTCTCATTGTTTTGTACATTTAGTGTTTTTATTATAATGTGCTGGGGAGAGTTTATTTTCTGATCCTGTCTGTTTGGTATTCTCTATGCTTCTTGTATTTGTATGGGCATGACTTTCTTTAATTTGGGGAAATTTTCTTCCACAATTCTGTTGAAGATCTGGTCCATGGCATTATCTTGGGATTCTTCTCCTTCCTGTATGCCTATCATTCCTAAGTTTGATTTTTTTATGGTGTCACACAATTCCTGCATTTTCCATTCTTGATTTCTTAAATTTTTCATAATCTTTTCTTGAGTGGTCTAGTTCATCTACTTTATCTTCCAGTCTTGATAGTGTTCTCCATTTCATTCATCCTATTGGTGAGGCTTTCTCCTGTCGTTTCTAATTGGCTTACTGAGTGTTTCACTTCCTTCTTCATTTCAGCCTGAGTATTCTTCAATATTTCTAACTCTTTTCTGAATTCATTCAGTTTATCCCTATCTTCTGTTCTTTGATTTCTTTTGTGTGTGTGTGTGTGTGTGTTCTTTAAATTCACTTAGTTCTTTTATCATCTTTATAATTGTTCTTTTGAGTTCCATGTCCTGCATTATCTCTAGGAGGTTCTCATTGTACTTTTCTAGAGGAATATTAGTATTTGTTGGGGATATGTTATTTTGGTTTTTCATGTTATTATTTTTTTCTGTGATTTTGACGTGGATTTCTTTTGTAGTTTCTGATTCTTGTGTTAGACTCAAGCCTTCAATTTTAGGTCTGCTTCTTTTTGTGTACTTTTTGTGTCTTTGTGGTTTACTTTTTGTGCATAGAAAGCTGATTCCTCTAAGCTTGTGGTTCTCTCTTTTGATTTTATATTGGAGTGGCAAGATTGCTTTTGTCTTCAGGAGTTCCCACAGAGGCCCAAATCAGATGAGTCTCAGATGCTCTCAGGCTTTCTCCTAAGGCCTGGATACTTCTAGGAAAGATTTTTGGCCTCAGGAATTTGGGAGTTGGACTGGTCTGGGATCTGGGCCTAGGAAAGATGTTGGTCTAGGGCAGCTGGTGGCTGTGCCTCCCCAAGATGCAAAGGAAGATGGAGGTGGGAAGTGGCCCCAAGGGCTCCTGGGGATTGCACTGAGGAGATGGGTTAGTCTGGATGCAAAAGATCAGGAAGAGGAAAGGGCCGCCCTGTGTCCAGGAAAGAGGCTGGTGGGTCGTGCAGGCCCAGTTTATTAGAAAGAGGTGAGGGCAGGGCGAGGCCCAGAGTGCTCCTGGGGACCTGGGAAGGAACTGAGTTGGTCTGGGTGCAAAGTATCAGGAAGTAGTGGTGGTTCCCCAGGTGTCTGGGGTGCCAAGGGAAGAAATGGAATATGACCCAGGCTAGGAGGAGAGACCTGCCAGGGACATGGCAGGGTGAGTGAGGCTGTGTGAATCAAACATGGAGAGCACAATCCACTTACCCAGGAGAGAGAGGCCTGCAGGTCAGAGACAGGCCTTTGGGTCATGCAGGCCCAGGGAAGCAGAGGGAGGTGAGGCAGTATTGACTTCTTTTTGTTTTAACTTTGATGCTCAAATGAATCTAGAAATTCACCATTTTTTTGGTATTTTTTTTTTTAATTTAAGGGAGTATAGTTTTTAAAATATTCTTTTATTTTGCTCTGAAGTCCTTTTGCATTTGTTGTAATGTTTCCTTGCTCATGTCTAATTGTCTTAATTTTTGTCTCCTTTTTTCTTTTAGTTTCTTGAGCTCATAATCTGTCAAACTTGTCGATCTTTTCAATGATTCAGCTTTTAGATTTATTATTTGTATTACTTTTGCTGCTTATATCATCAATATTTGATCTTTATTCTTATTATTCTATCTTCCCAGGTACCTGACAGTTAATAAAGTTATTAAGAGTAGTTTTATGTAACAAAAAAGCAATGAGTTCAAGAGAAATTATATTAAATATAAACTCATAAAACTATGATTTGTAGATATGCATTGGAGATTAAGAAATTAATATCATAAACCTGAACATATTAAGAAAAGTCACCAGAGGGGAAGGGAGGGGAGGGGAGGGGGGGATGAGAGGAAAATGAAGCAAAGCAAAGGGTGGAAGATGAATGGTTTCCAAAGCACGTATGGGTCTGAGCTGTCTGGGACTGAGAATTCTGACAGAATTGCTGCTGGATTTTCAGGCGCACACTTTACCACCCATGATCCCTGATACTGAAAGAGTTCAATGTCTATCACTGAAAGATCAAAATGAGCATGCTACTCCATTGTGTATGAAAAGAGTAATTGGAGAAAAGTTTCCCCTTTAGAATGCAGCATTTTAAAAGTTAATTTCATTTTAAGGTAACTTGGTGAAATTGGAATTTCTATCTACTTTTTTTCTTTCTTTTTTAAAAAATAATTTATTGAGAATTTCATACAGGCTATATGAGCATATTAAGTGTTTTGATCAAATCCATGCCCACTCCCTCCCATACAATTCCTCCCATATCTCCCCATCACTTTTTTCTGTTAGCGTCATGTACTCTTTTTTTTTTTATTTTTTATGGAATTTTTTGCTACTCTAACATCGCACCTTTTAAGGATTAAATAAGAGCTCCCAAATACTTTTGACATTTTTGGCCTTTGGAACAGAGTATGTTGCTAAAAGGACCAAGGACATTTTGACTTTTAGCCAAGAAATGCTACTTTTCTTTGGGGTCTTTTTAAACTAACTGCTTAGCCATTTCCTACCTCCTATTCTTATCACACCATCCCCCAAAGAGGTTACCCAATTTGCTAATAGGTAATCAGGTTGTAGACTGCTCTGGCTTCTTCCATGCTGAACAGGGCTGTAGGGTGAGGCAATTGGAGTACCCCTTCAGTGGATCTATCTAAAAGATTCCTAAATTGCATAAATCTTGTCTCTAAGGGGAAAAGAAAGTCCTTGAATCATGAATAGGACATGTGAAGGAGAAGAAAAGGCAAGAGTAATTAGCATTGAACATTCTAGACAAGGAAATAAAGTGAAAAAAAGGCAGTTTTCAAATGTTCATATGAGAGTCCATTGGAATTTCTTGAGGAGAGCTTTGAAAAGCACCCCTCTATTGGGTTCCTCCTCATTTTCCTTTGGTCTGCAAAAGGCTGGACTTGAGAGTGATGGATTTGTCTTCCTTTTTTCATTTTGTAAATTCATTCTCAGTTTAGTCTTAAGATACTCTTTTATTATAAAACTAACTATATTGTAGAAGGCAAGATACAGGGTTTACTCTTAATATTTTCTAGTAAATGTCATAGGACATAGGATGCCAGAAGTCCAAAATCAGTAAAGAGCATATTTAATGTATTTTCAAGGGAGAAAAATATTAGTCTTTTCCTTTTACTACTAAGTTGAGTCAAAACAAAAATCAGTTCACAGTGTGAATTAGGACAAGTCTCCTAAACTTTCCTTGACCTACCCTTCCTTTCCCTCTATGCTCTTTTTTTTAAATTTAGATTTTTCAATTTCATACGTTTCCCACTCAATTCCAGGTCCCCCTCCAGAGCCATGCCTCCCCCTTATACCCCCACTGAGCCCTATGTACTCTGTCATACATGCTGAGTCCTATTCATTCAGGTGTTTGTATCCAAATGTCCTTCAGTGAAAATGCGTCCACTGGCATCTAGTCAGCCCATCCAGTGGTCGTATGCAAGTCATAATCTCCCCCATCCAGCAGCAATAAGTCTCAAATAGTTCTCCAGCTACTGCTGGTCCATCACCTATTTCTCACCTCCCCTTTGGGCCCTTGTTTAATTGAGCTGACATAGGTCCCATTGTTCGACACCAACTCTGCCACAGGCTTGCATTAACAAGCCTCCACTTCCCTTTAATCACATGTAGCCTGGAAGCCTCCACTTCCCTGTAATCATGAATCTGCCCTGGTTCTTACAGTCTTTCCACCTTGTCTTCTACAATGGTCCCCTGAGCCATGGGAGGGTGAGGTTCCATATAGGAGTACCATCTTAAACTCTACAGACTCTTATTCTCCAAAATGTGGCCAGTTATGCCCTTCTGCGTGCCCCGCACTCTATTGTACAAGGAAGTCTTATTGGTGAGGGTTGAGGTGTGAACCCCTTTATGCTCTTAACCACTTTTGCCATTTCCATTCCTCTGGTTTAGAGCATCCTGTGAGGCTGAGCTCTAGAATCCTGTGAAACCTGAGTCAAAATTAAATGAAAATTATATATTCAGAGTGACCTCAGCTCCTCCTTTTTACTTTAGGCTGAGAAGAATACAGCAGTAAGAAAATCAGCTTTCAGCTTGGATCAGGGAGTGCTTTTTCTTGTCATTATTCTTTCTTTAAGGCCAGGATCCTAAGGAAATGCAAACCTGTATCAGGGATCCTTTATGTGTTTTAACAAAATAACGTTTCTGGAAAACACGCAGTTTTCTAACGTCCCTCCTAAACTTCATGTTGAATCCTGTTTTTCAGACTTAATGAATTAATGGGTGAGCTAAAGAAATTTACTAATATTTTTATTATTGTTATTATTATTGATCTTTTTGAGACAGGGTCTCTCTGTAGGCCCAGCTTGCCAGAAGCTAGTTAAGTAGATCAGTTTGGCCTCAATTTCACAAACATCCACCTCAATCTCACAAAGATATGTCCCCCTCTGCAACCCAGTGCTGGGAATAAAGACATGTACCACCATGTTCTGTTAAAAATTTATATTTTTAACAGTTCCACAGTACATATTGTCTTAGAATATGTTCTAAATTTTGTGGATTTGAGGACTGTGGTAAACAAGAGACTTGAAAAGCCTGGTATGGCTCTCTATAAATGCAGACATGTGAAGTACAATTTCTTTACTGATTCATGGCAATTGCTAATTAGAATTTGGAATTTGGACCAATGGATTCTTTTAGGTAAAAGTAGAGATATGGCTCAAATACTATTATTTCAATTAAAAATAATTACAATAAAACAAGCGATGAATGTCTTTGTTTATTGCACTAAAATTAATTTTACCAGTTCAATAATTCTGGTTTGGATTTGGCTATAGTAAAACTGAGATTTTTATATTATTTGTCCCTACTCAGAAACTTTGAATTTTATGTTTACAGTATATAAACATATTCAGTGTAGATGCAAGACCCCCTCAATATTGATTGACAATAAGGATATATTGAAATGTTCTTTTATATTAGGCTCAGTCAATTTCACATTCCTTGTTTCTTTTCTTCCTCTAAATGCCTCCCAGTAATGTTGTTATATAATGATCAGCTTATAAATCATGTGTAAGAATCACAAGATTAAAAAAAAATGAATCCGTATCATCTTTTGCTTTGAATGTTTTTTTAATACCTTATATTGTTAGTTTTATGTGTGTTTTTTAGATTTAGAAGCTTGAGTATTATTAAGCTTTTAGACTTAGAAGTAATTTAAGGAATTTATTTTTGCCAACATAAAAGCTCTTGGTCCTATTTACCCATTTTGCATAATGCCATCGAAAATCTGTTTCCCAATTCTGCCAATCTTCCCATTTTTGTATAAAACACCTGCCCCAGCTGTTTGGCAGCTGTCTGTTGGCATTTTACTGCTTCCTTCCTTTTCCTTATTCCTTTCATTTCTCTCCCATTGTTTGCTCATTGTGCTTGAATATTTTTATCCTTTGTCTTGACTGAAATGACTCCTTCAATAATATTCCTCCTTGAATCAGATTGCTGTATTTTAAAGAAATTATAAAAAAGACAAAATGTAATTATTAGGATTCAGTCACATAAGTAAGAGAGTTCTAGTCTACCACTCAAAGCGATTGTATGTACACATATATGTATATATATATAATAAATGCAATCAGAGAATACATATAAAATATTTAAAATCATTTGATAAATCATTCAACATTATAGTAAGATGTCATGCATTTTTTATCAGAAACTTTAAAATGTTTATATAAAATGTTTATTATACCCAGTTGTCCAACTTTTAACATTAAATGTTTTGCAGAATATTGTCAGTTGACTATGATATCTATTCTTAATATATCAAGGACTTAAAGGACTATTTGTATAAATTCATATGTCTGTAAATGTAACCACATTTGCCTACACATGACATGAACTGGATGGCTCCCAATATCATTATCTTAGTGGCCTAACATAAATTTTACTATTTTAATTTAATTTACTTAACCATTATACATTATTGAGAAAATTGCTTTTTAAATCTTTTATGATTTATGGTAATTTTATTCATTTTTTACTGTACAGGTATTTATTACAGTTCTTGCTTTGTCTTGCCTATAGACACTAAATAAGTATTTCAATATCCCAGTACTCAGTGACTGCAATTTGACAGTTAACAGTCTATTTAATAATTCTATTGTTCTTTTGCCTCCTTTCAAAGTAGTAATTTGTACAGAAACTGGCCTTTTTATTCATTTTGTCAATAGCTAATGACCTGTTTCAAATAATTACTTGCCATATTGAATAGAATTGCTAATATGCCTCATCCTAAGTTTTTCTATAGTGATACCAGAGTGATGTCACCACCAAAGGAGGAACACTGGATCTATGCTTTTGTCTGAGTCAAAAAGGACTAATCTCTTCATATCATGATAGGACTAAAATATATTAGTGCTCCTAATTATCTAAAGGAGTTCTTTTAGATACAGTATGCCAAATTTTATATGTCATGTGAGTATGTGAAAATGAAGTCATGGTTATATCATACATAACAGACACAATGTGACAGCAAATGCTAGAATAATGTCAGATGTAAATTTACTAAAGATTCAATAAAAGCACTAACTTTAACAAAGTGTTACCTGCAAGTTAGCAGATAATTAGTAGCTGGGTTTTTGAAAGAAGGAGCCAAGACACAGAAGCTGGAGCACATGAGTCGACAGCCCACTGGTAGCTCCATTTTAGCAAGTTAATTGACAAAATTGATTCTAATTAAATTAAATAAAGATGGACAAGATTTCCCCCAAGCTGTGTCAGAAAAAGATTGAATATACTGTAGTTATTGGAACTCATAGTAAAGTTTAATTCTTTTTTAAAAAAAATATTTATTTAATAACTTCATGATTAAAAGAAGCATTCAAAACTGGCTGTAAATTTTTTAGGTTTACAGTTGAATTAATACAGTTATAAAATATTGAACTCAGTATAAACCCTGTAAGACATAAAATTGAATAAGGTTTTAACCTTTAAAAAAGATCTTCATTTCATTTAAAAATATAGTTTCATACAGAAAAACTCATTTTTAATGCTACTAATACTTAGATGTTTGCACATGTGTCTCTAATCCCTATGTATCTGATTATTACTAGTCACAGTGAGTTACACTCACATACTTGGCACCTGAGCATGGATATAAAGTCATCAGATAGATATCAATGGTAATGTTTTTCTCCTCTACCAGTTAACATGAAACAAATTTGTATGCTTCTTCCTCAAATATAACTCATTTTTTAATATGTTGCTTTTGTGTATGTGTATTTCATACAGAATATCTCAAAGTATCTTATTCATCTATATACCTACCTCACAAATGGCACCCTCCCATAGCCACTCCTCAACTGCCCCTACTTGACCCCACATACTCTGTCATCCCTTTTAATGTCCACTGTGTTGACAGCTCCCCCAGCCTTTCCTCAGTGCTTGTACATCCACTGAATCTAGTCAGCCTGTCAATAGTTCCTTGTTTTAGGAAGATCAGCTCTTCCTCATCTTGCAGCAATCTGTTGCCAATATTCCTTTAGATAAGATTGGGATCTGCTGTTCATTTTCCCAGTTCTATTCTGGTTTACGGTTTGGGAGCCTCTTGGGCCACCCTGGCCAACAACTCAAAGGAAGGTATCTCCTGTCTGGCATTGTTTCTTGTTATGTAGCCATTAGCTGTACACAAGGACTCATAGAGAATTATATTGATCCCTTTAATCTTTGGTTATTCTTTCCTTTTGGGTGTTTAAGACCATGCAGTTAGCCCAGAAAGAGCAATTTATTTTTACTCTTAAGGCCATTTGGCAATCTGTTCCTCAGGGGTCACATGGGCTTGGGAGGGGCCCCTGGCACGTTTCTTTTATCAGTTCCATCTATGTAAAGATAATCCAAAGGTCCTGCTAGAACTTGGCTAGCTTCACTTGGAAGCATGGAGGAAATGTTTCCTCTGTGTTCTCCATCATTCTTTGTAGACTGGACACTGGTTCAAATCCATTCAATGGGGTCTCCACGGCCTCCTTGATCAAGAGGACAGGTGACTCACCACAATTACAAGACATTTTGAGAGATGGTCATAGTCCCTTGGAATTAGGTCATCCTAGGAGGGCAAGGAGCAAAAACTGTCCTTTATATCCTTCTGACCAAGTTAGTATAGGCCTCAAAGTATGTCTGTTAAACATCCCAGAGTGTTAGTTCCACCAGTCTGGTATTTTTAATTACTATGTTCCATATAGATAAAGCTTGGGCAAAGACCAAACATTCTCAGATAAACCTTGCCTAGGTAGATATTGTATACCTTGAGCTAGTTGCGTGTATATAATTGTCAGTAGGCTTCTCAATTAGTATGGTTCACTTTGCTTTTTTTTTTTTTAAACTAGCTATCTCTTGCATTGTCTAACCCTTCCAATATGGTTTCCCTATTTAAAGTGCCCCCATTTTTCCCATTTCTCCATTAATAATACCCTTCTCCTATGGTACACCTTGCTTGAGCTCCTTCTTTCCCTTTATCCACAAG
This sequence comes from Nannospalax galili, assembly GCF_000622305.1. NCBI lineage: Eukaryota > Metazoa > Chordata > Mammalia > Rodentia > Spalacidae > Nannospalax > Nannospalax galili. Next base: position 1,461,787 of record NW_008338715.1, on the reverse strand, counting down.
GTTCTGTGTAATACTCTCCCTTCCCCCTCCCCTGAAAATAACCCCATTTTTATCCATATCTCCCTTATTAATACCCGTTTCCTACTGTTCTCTCAGATTCCTTCTTTTCCTTTACCTCTCTGGTTCCTTTTCTGTGGGAGACAGGCTTGAGCCCATGGTGATATTGCAACTCTCAGGGTCATGTGGTTTGCAGGAAACCAGGCTCTGTAATCTGAAACCCAGTATGCTAATGAGGCATCCTACCCTCTATTCTGTGATAGGATGTTAAATCTGTTATACTAATAGGAGGCTAAGTCTGTTATGCTAATAAGGTATCCTACTTGCTGTACTGTGATAAGATGCTGAACCTGTTACGCTAATAAGCTGTCCTACTTGCTGTGCTGTAATTGGACCACCACCCCTATGTAAGCTTGTGCCTTCCTGCAAAAAATCAGACCTGTGTCACTGAACCTGGTCTCCTGTGTCTGAGTGCAGCTCCACTGACACAGTCTCCTCATCAGCCCTGGGGTCTGGGACTGGGCAGAAGTGGTGACGACAGGAGGCAGCACAGGGCAAGCAGAAGAGCTTCCTCAGCACCAGGGAAGCAGAAGAGCGGCCTCAGCCTAGGCCAGGCAGAAGAGCAGTCTCAGCCCAGGGCGAGCAGAGGAGCAGCCTTAATGCCCATGAGAACAAAGGAGTGGCACCCATGAGAACAGAGGAGTGGCTGCCGCTGGCGGTGACTTCACTTTTCATTGTACTGTTTCCTGTAGTTATGTCTGGATACATATTCACTTACAAGGATGTGGTGTTAGGATCCACATATGAGGGAGAACATATATCATTTGTTTTTAGTAATCTGTGTTACTTCACTTAGTATAACAGTTTCTAGTTCCATCCATTTAACTGTAAATTTCATGATTTCATCTATCTTTAGTACGGAGTAAAACTCAATTGCATAAATGAACCACATTTTCATTATCCACTTGTCAGCTGAGGAACACTTAGGTTGCTTCCATATCTTAGCTATTGTGAAAAGAGCAGCAACAAATATGGATGTACAAGTGTCTTTGCAATAGAATGAGTTCTTTGGGTATATGCCAAGGAGCAGTATAACTGGTTCAAATATTAAGTTCATTTTTACTTTTTAAAGGGTTCTCCATACTGCTTTCCATAGGGTTTGTACAAGTTTGCAATCCTACCAGGAATGGATGAGTGTTCCCCTTTCCCCACATCCTCTCCAACATTTGGTATCATTTGTTCTATTGATCTTAGCCAGTCTGATTGGGGTAAGATGAAATTTTAAAAACTGTTTTTAATTTGCATTTCCATAATTACTAACGATGTTGAACACACTTTAAGATGTTTCTTAGCTGTCCTTATTTCTTCTTTGGAGAACTCTCTGCTCAGTTCTTTAGGCCATCTTTTAATTGGGTTACTTCCCTTCTTGATTCTTTGTTTTTTGAGTTTCTTATATATTGTGGAAGTTAAACCTTTGTCAGATGTGTTGCTGGTGAATATTTTCCCACAGTCTGTGGGTTTTCTCTCCACTTCTTTGGTTGCTTCTTTTGATGTACAGAAACTTTTTAGTTTAATGAGGTCCCCTTTGTTGATTCTTGACCTTTTTTCCTGAGCAATTGATGTCTTCTTTAGAAAGTCTTTTCCTACACCAATACTTATAGATTATTGTCTTTGTGTTCTTCTAACAGTTTCAGAGTTTAGGGCTTCACATTGACGTCTTTTATCCATTTGGAGTTGACTTTTGTGTAAGGTGAATGATAGGAGTTAGTTTCATTCTTCTCCAGGTGGAGATCCAGTTTTGCCACACCATTTGTCATTTGCTAAACATGCTGTCTTTCCTCCAGTGAATGTTCTAGGCTCCTTTTGCAAATACTGGGTGACAGAAATTGCATGCAGTCCTATTTGGGTCTTCACTTTTGTTCCATTGATGTACGGGTCTATTTTTGTTTCAGCACTGTGTTGTTTTTATGACTATAGCTCTGTAGTTCAGTTTAAAATCTGGTATAGTAATCCCCCCAGCCTTGCACTTAGTGCTCAGGGTTGCTTTGGCTATCGGAGGTCTTTTGTGCTTCCATATGAATATTAGAATGTTTTTTTTTTCCAATTTGGTGAAGAAAGTCATGGGGATTTTGATTGGCATTGCATTGAATCTATAAATGGTTTTTGGTAAGATGGTCATTTATTAATTCTTCTAATTGATGAGCATGGGAGGTTCTTCCATCTTCTGATGTCTTCTTCAATTTCTTTCCCTAAAGATTTAAAATTTTCATTGTATAGGTCTTTGATGTCTTTGGTCAGGTTTCTTCTGAGATATTGTTTTTTTGTTTTGTTTTGCTCTGTTTTTTGTTTGTTTGTTTGTTTGTAGCTATTTGAAAGGGAGTGTTTCCATGTATTCTTTCTCTGATTGCTTGTTATTGGTATATAGAAAGGCTACAGTTTTTTTTATAGATTGTTTTTGTAGCCCTCTACTTTACTGAACATGTTAAAATTTTCTACGACTTCTCTGGTGGAATGTTTTGCATCTCTTAGGTATAATATCATATCATCTGCAAAAGAGATAATTTGATCTCTTCTTTTCCAATTGCTACTTTTTCAATTTTATTCTCTTGTTTTATTGCTCTGGATAGCCTTGTATGGGTCCTGATTTTAGTGGGAATTCTTCTACTTTTTTCCATTTAGAATGATGTTGGCTGTGGGTTTGTTATATATGGCTTTGTTTATGTTGAGGTATGTTCCCTCCAGTCCAATTTCCTCTAGGATTTTGAACATAAATGTGTGTTGAATTATGTAAAATACCTTCTCTGCCTCTATTGAGATGACCATGTGATCCTTTGCTCTGAGTTCATTTACACAATTTTTGACGTTTATTGACTTATATATATTGTACTGTCCTTTCGTCTCTGGGATAAAGCCAATCATGGTGGATGATCTTTTTGATGTGTCCCTGTATGTGGTTTGCAAGTATTTTCTTGATTATTTTTGCATCATTATTCATTAAGGATATGGGTCTATAGTTTTCTTTTTTGGTTGTACCTTTACCTGGTATTGGTATAAGGGTGATGCAGGCTTCATAGAAGGAATTTGGAGGTTCCCCCTCCATTTCTATCTTTTTGAATAAATTAAGTAGTATTGGAAGTAGATCTTCTTTAAATGTCTGGTAGAATTGTGCTGTAAATCTATCTGGTCTGGGCTTTTTTTAGTCAGGAGATTTTGTATTACTGTTTCAATTTCCTTGTGGGTTATGGTTCTTTTTAGGCTGTTAATCTTTTCTTGATTTAGTTTTGGTGGTTCCCATGCTTTTAGATACCTGAATATTTCTTTTGTGATTTCAATTTAGTAGCATATAGGTTTTTAAAGTATTCCCATATAATGTTCTGGATCTTTTTGGTGTCTATTATGGTGTTTCCCCTTTTAACTCTGATTTTGTTGATTTGGAGGTGCTTTTTTTTCTGTTAGTTAACTGGGCTAGCGGTCTGTCTATCTTGTTTATATTTTTAAAGTATCAGCTCTTGGATTCATTGATGTTTTGGTATTGTTTTCTTTGTTTCTGTTTCATTAATTTCTGCTCTGATTTTTGTTATTTCTTCTTGTCTGCAGGGTTTGGCTTTCATTCATTGTTGCTTTTCAATTGTCTTGAGTTTCATTGTTGAGTCATTTATATGTATTCATTCTGATTTTTAAATGTAGGCACTTAGAGCTATAAACTTCCCTATAAGTACTGCTTTCAATGTGTCCCACAGGTTTGGTTGTGTTGTATTGTCCTTTTCATTTAGTTACAGGCATACTTTTATTCCTTTCTTAATGTCTCCTTTGACCCATTCATCATTCAGGAGGTGTTGTTTAATCTCCATGTGTTCATGTAGTTACTAGTGTTTCTTCTGATGTTGTTCTTAAGCTTTAGTCATTGTGGTCTGATAGAATACATGGAATTATTTCAATCAATTTGAATTTATTGAGTTTTTTTTGTGTGCCCCAGTATATGGTTTATTTTGGAGAAATTTCCTTGGGGCACTGAATAGAAAGTGTATTCTTTAGTGCTTGGGTAAAATATTCGGAAGATGTCAGTTAGGCCCATTTGATGTATGGTATTGTTTAATTCAGATACCTCTCTGTTCATTCTCTGTCCTGTTGACCTGTCTAATGGAGACAATGTGGTATTGAAATCCCGTACTATTAATGAGTTGGGATTAATCTGGGTCATAAATTCCTGTAATACTGTTTTTATGAAGTTGAGTACACCAGAGTTTGGTGAACATATGTTCATGATTGTAGTATTTTCTTAGTCAATTCTTCCTTTATTCAGAATGAAGTGGCCCTCTTTATCTCTTCTAATTAGTTTTAATTTAAAGCCTGTTTTTATCAGATATTAGAATTGCAACACCTTCTTTTTTCTTAGTATTGTTTGCTCGGTATATTTTTTTTCCATCCTTTCACCTTAAGGTAGTGCCTGTTCTTGAAAGTGAGATAAGTTTCTTGCAGAAAACAAAAAGATTTTATTTCATAATCCATTCAACTACTCTGTGTCTTTTGACTGCGGAGTTCAGTCCATCGATATTTAAAGTTACTAATGAAATCTGTGTATTGATTCCTATCATTTTTATCTCTGTTCACATTATTGGTGTAGCTGTGCATTTCCACAGTTATACCTTCATTAAATTTCTTTCTGTAACCCCTTGTTTATAGTCGTTCTTTTCTTCAGCTCTTTGAATTTGTTCTAAAACTCTCTGAAAGACTGGTTTTGTGGACATAAATTCTTTCAGCCTATTTATGTCATGGAAGATTTTTCTTTCCCCTTCATCTGTAATACACATTTTGGTGGGGTAAAGTAGTCTGGATTGGCATCTGTCTTCATTTAGAACTAGGAATAATTTGATCTAGGCTCTTCTGGTTTTCATAGTTTTCACTGAAATGTCAGTTGTAATTCTGACAGGTTTTCCTTTATATGTGACTTATTGTTTTTCTTTTTCAGCTTTCAGTGTTCACTCTTTGTTCTGAACGCTTAATGTTTTTACTATGATGTTCCATGGAGAGTTTCTTTTCTGGTCCTGTCTATTTGGTGTTCTGTATGCTATTGTATTTGTAGGGGCATGTCTTTAATTTTGGGAAATTTTCTTCTACAATCCTGTTGAAGGTCTGGTCCATACCATTATCCTGATATTCTTCTCCTTCCTGTATACCTATGATTTGTAAGTTTGATCTTTTTCTGATGTCACACAATTCCTGCATTTTCCATTCTTGTGTTTTCTAAAATTTTTCATAATTTTTCCTTGAGTGGTCTAATCTGTCCACTTTATTTTCCAGTCTTGAAATTCTGTTTTCTATTCCATTCATCCTATTGGTGAGGCTTTCTCCTGTCATTTCTAATTGGATTACTAAGTGTTTCACTTCCTTTGTCATTTCAGCCTGAGCATTTTTCAATACTCTTTTCTGAATTTATTCAGAAATTTATCCATATCTTATTTCTGTTCTTTGATTTCTTTCTTTGTGTGTTATTAAATTTCACTGAATCCTTTTATCGTGTTTATAATTGTTCTTTTGAGTTCCATGTCCTGTGTTATCTCTAGTGGGTTCTCATTGTACTTCTCTGAAGGACTGCTGCTATTTGGTGAGGGTATATTGTTTTCATGTTGTTATTTTTTCTCTGTGGCTTTAACATGTGGATTTCTTTTGTAGTTTCTGATTATTGTGTGAGACTCAAGCCATCCTTTGCTGAGTTTAGGTCTGCTTCTATTTGTAAACTTTATGTGTCTTTGTGGTTTACTTGTTGGGTATCAAAAGCTTATTGGTCTTGGCTTCAGGTTCTCTCTTTTGATCTTATGTTGAAGTGGCTAAATTGGTTTCATCTTGCTACTCAGTAAATCCTACAGAGGCCCAAGTTGGATGAGCTTCAGATGTTCTCAGGCTTTCTCCTAAGGTCTGGATCCCTCCAGGAAAGATGCTGGCTTTGGAAATTTAGGGGCTGGGTTTCCTGGGATCAGGGTCCAGGGAAGATGCTGGCCCCAGGAAGTTGTTGCCTCTGCCACCCAGGTATGCAAAGGGAGGTGAGAGCAGGACAGACCCAGAGTGCTCCTGGGAACTACAGGAAGGAACTGTGTTGGTCTGGATGCAAAGGATCAGGAAGCAATGGTGATTCTGGGCCAAGACGCTAGTCCAGGGGTCTGGGGTGCCAAGGCAAGAAATGGGCCAGCACCCAGGCTAGGAGGAGAGATGGAGTTGGGGAGCTTGGGGGTGAATGAGGCTAGGAGAATGAAGACACTTTGGGCACAGTGGGACTTACCCAGGAAAAATGTTGGCACCAGGAAAGTTGTTGCTGTGCTGACCAGGGATGCCAGTAAAGTTTAATTCTTATTTTGAAGAGTAATGTGAATCTTTTTTTTCTATTTTTTTCTATTCTATTGAATTTTTGAGATTTTCATACAATAGATGTCTCCATCCATACCTCCCTTTACTATTTACCACTGCACAATTTTAACTCTCTCTCTCTCTCTCTCTCTCTCTCTCTCTCTCTCTCTGTCATTAATCTACCAAGAGTTCTAGCCTTGAAAGCTTGAAAGAGACTGTGTTCCAGCACCCATAGTATCGTGTTTCTGACCATGAAACTATACAGGTCACAGGGAATAGGGGAGACACCAATACCCATACTCATTTTATACTTAATAGTTATAGCATTAAACTCACTCCTAAAGACTCACTATTATACCCATAGATTAAAGCATTTCTCATCTCTCACCAGAGATATCATTATGCATTAGATGGTGATTAACATAGAAACCCAATACTGTTCAATGTGCAGAGACAAGAGGCTGAAGAATGCTTATTCTTGAGTAGGATGCTGTATCAAACTTCTACCTCCC
>NW_008338715.1:1439593-1454921 GCF_000622305.1 Nannospalax galili | reverse complement strand
ACTGTTTTTTATCTTTTTTTTAATTTTAAAAACTACATTATTAGAAGAAGCATTTCATTACAGCTTTAACATATTCAGTAACATAGTCCAGAGCAAGAGTACATCTCTTTCATAAATGGCTGTAAGTTTCTAGGTTCACAGCTGAATTAATACACTTATACAATATTGAACTCAGTATAAGCCCTGTAAGACATAAAATTGAATGATTTTTTTAACCTTTAAAAAAGATTTCCTTTTCTTTTTAGAATATATTGTTCCTTGCAGAAAGACTCATTGTCTTTGCTACTACTACTGAGATTTGAGGCATGCATCTCTAATCTGTATGTATCTGATTATTACTAGTCATAATCAGTTGCACTTGGATCCTAGGTGCCTGTGTATGTCTACAGTCATGTCTATAGTCATCGGGATTTCAGTGGTAATGTTTAACACCTCTACTAATTAACATGACATAAATTTCCATGCTTCCTCCTCAAATATAATACATTTAAAAATTTTTGTTGATTTTGTGTGTGTGTGCGTGTGTGTGTGTATCACACAGATATCCCAAATCATTTTATTCAACTATACACCACCTTCCCAGATGGCACCCTCCCATTGCCTCCCACCCCCCACTAGATCCCTTATACTCTGAGATCCATGCTGTGTTTGGCTGTGTTGTCATCACCCCCAGCCATTCCCAACTATTTGTCCATCTGGTGAATCTAGTAAACCTATCTAGAGGTCTTTTTTTTAGGGAGGTCAGCTGTTCCTCATCTAGCAGCAATCAATTTTCAATATTCCTTTAGATAAGATTGGGGTCTGCTGTTCATTTTCCCAGTTCAATGATGTCTTACTATCTGGGAGTCCCTTTGACCACCCTGGCCAACAACTCAAAAGAAGGTATCTCCTATCTGGCATTGTTGCTTGTTATGTAGCCTTTAGCTATACATATGGACTCTTATGAAATTATGTTGGTCCATTTAATCTTTGGTTATACTTTTCTTTTGGGTGTTTAAGGCCATAGAGTTGGCCCAGATAAACTGATTTATTTTTAGTCTTAAGGTTGTTTGTGGATCTGTTCCTCAGGGGTCACATGGGCTTGGGAGGAGCCCTTGGCTCCTTTCTTTTACCAGTTCCACCTATGTGAAGATAAGTCAAAAGTCATGCTCTACCATGGTTGGCTTTGCTTGGAAGCATGGAGGAAATGATTCCTCTGTGTTGACCCTCCTCTTTGTAGACTGGACACTGGTTCAGGTCCATCTGGTAGGGTCTCCTCGGCATCCTTGATCAAGGGGACAGGTGACCCATCACAATTACAGGAAATTTTGAGAGATGCTCATAATCCCCTGGAGCTAGTCTACCTAGGAAGGCAAGGAGCAAAAACTGTCCTTTATGTTCCTCTGACTCAATTAGGCCTCAAAGTATGTCTGTTATAGGCCTCAAAGTATGCCTGTTAAACATCCATGAACTTTAGTTCTACCAGTCTGGTACTTTTAATTACTGTGTGTCATGTAGATAAATCTTGGGCAATGACTTACTGTTCTCAGATAAACCTTACCTAGACATATATTTCTTGATCTGCTATGTATATTTTGTAGGTAGGTTGTAAGAGTAATATGGTTCCCTCTGGTTTTTAAAACTAGCCAGACATTATTTATCTCTCATTTTGGAAATGGGGGAAGAATATCTTCAGAACCAGAGGTGGTGGATGACCACAAGGAATCTGAGTTTATTAGACAGCTGATCAGTTACTCATATGACCACCCAGAAATGGTGACAACATTCACAAGTTTCACGCAAGCTCAAACCACACAAAGTCACAGTATAATCATGAGGAAATAGGTAAGAAACCTGAATCCAACCTAAGGAAATACTGTTCGTTTATTTTTTCTTGACAAACCATCTCAGCTCCTCATTTTCTTATATGTAGCATCAAACGCAGGCATAAAATTGCCTTATAAATATTAACTTATGGTTAATTAGTCTTTTTATTTGAAAGCATGAAGCAAATGCCTGTCCTGTCAACTCATGCATACTAATTATAAGTGCAGCTTTATGGTGTTCACAAGGAAATGATAGTTTAATCTTAGCCCTGTCACTTCTTCTTGTAACAGATAAGATCTGGCAGCTCAGTGTCAAAATGATTGTCAAAGAGGATTATTTCAAAGACTTAGATTCTTAATTGTCAAAACAATAACTCAGAGAAAATCATATTTAGATGGGATATTCAATACTTCATTCTACTACACAGTACCTTTATATTTGAATAAAGGAGATGTGAAATTGCAGTCCAGGATGTAACCAGAGCAGTTGATACAGGCATGTATTAAAATGGCCTTTCCTTGCATTTCTTTTGTTTTATTACATATAGCATGAGTAAAGCCTCAGTTTTCTAACAATGATTTTCTTCATTCATTTTATTTGTACACACAGTTCAATACTGTGCTAAAATAATTTGAAAATTTTGGTAGGTAAAAGTGGTTCTTTGAGTTTTGGTCTATACCACCAGGTATGGCATGCTTGGATATTTTATTTTCCCAAATTAAGTTTTCTTAAATAGTATGCAAAAATCCAAATTCATATTAAAAGATATTTTAGCTTTCAGATCAGAAATGTGTTTTAGATTTATAATGCTAAAACTAAAAATTGTTAGGCATTATATTAGTTATTATACATATGTGCTACCATAAACAGACACACACACACATACACACACACACAAGAACTTTCAAATCTCACATCAATGTTATAAAAATATGCTATTACTAATCTTGATTTGGGGACAATAAAATTGCTGTTTGGAAAGACATTAATTGCTCTAAGTGACAGAATATAGAAGCAGAAACTGTAAACCAGCATAAATTAGCTGTTAACAGCAGTTAAGACCTTAATCATGATACAATACTATTTTTTAATATTAATGTATCTATTATTTCTTTTTGATAATTTTAGCTTACTACTCATTCAAGGAAGGATTAACTACAGATAACTTCAAGTGATAACTAAGCCTGTTATGTATAATGTAAATAATTAAGAATATTCAAAATTTCAGAGACTTCTAGGCCTCTGGGACCTTGTTCATATGAACTTGCAGCAATGGTGACAGCTTGCACAGTACCCATCCTGACTCAATCAGATCAAAACCCAGCATTGAACTGGGGAAATGGGCAGCAGGCCCCAATCTTAGTCAAGGAAAAATTGGCAACTGATTACTGCTAGGTGAGGGAGAGTAGATCTTCTTTAAGCAAGTGAATCTATATGGGCTGACTAAATCCCAATGGATGAACTTGTGTGGAAGGACATCTGGGTACAAAGCTTGACTGGCTAGGCCTTAACCATAATATATGACAGAATGCATGAAATCTTGGGGCAGGGTTAAGGGAGTTGCAGAGAGTGTAAATATGACATGCACAAAACTAAACAAAAAACATTTATTAAGAAAAAGAAATTTGGGGTTGGAGAGATGGCTCAGCAGTTAAGAGCTCTGACTGCTCCCACACAGGACACAAATTCGATTCCCAGTACCCACATGGCAGGTAACAAGTGTCTGTAACTCCAGTTCTGGAGGAATCCAATGGACTTCTTCTGAACCCCTGAGTTCCGTGGGCATTTTACGCACAGGTGCAGTTACATAAATGCAGACAATGTACTCATATACATAAAATAAAAATAATGATTAAAAAAAAGAAATTTTGTAAACTGTATTAATAGTTCCATGCATAGACCCTACTAAAATTTCCTGCTGATTCTTACTGATATCCTGTGCCTCTTTTCTCTTCTTTCTTGAATTCTTTCTTTGTTTCCTTCTCTCACAGTATGTTTCAACATCCATGTCTACTGCGCTCACTGAAAACACTCAGCATCCTTTCACCTGAGAACCTGGAGAAACATGGTTTGGCACAGATCCACTCAGTGCTTCTGTACTTTCAGCGCTCTGTTGCAGGTTCCTGTGACCCTGAATCTGCAGGGTCATTCAGCAGAGTTAATCAAAAAGAAATAAAAATGAAGACCATGGGTTTTACCCTGGGTCTGTCCTTGAGAGATCACTGCAGATGAGCAGTTTTCCTAGTCAAAAGCCACCGCCAACAGCGCCAGAGGAACTGCTGTTTCCCCTTCCTCCTATTCTTTCCCTTGCTCTTTTTCTCTGGACTCCTCCTCTCATTCCTTCCCTGTTACTAGCTCAGGGGTTCTGGAATCTTCCCACTAGCTTTCCTGTACTCTGTTACCACATTTACAAACAATGACTTTATTAAACTCTTCTCAAATGAGTCATTTTGAGCGAACTATTAAACTTTGAGTAAACTAGTGTGTGTGTACTTGCTCTTTGGTTCACAGCTCTATTTTTCTTCCGGAATTCCACGTGGCTAATCCTTCACTTCTTTGAAGTTGTTGTTGACATATCGTTTTCTTAATAAACCCGTCTTCACAATTTTATTTAAAATTTGCTTCCGCCTCATTCCAACACTTTTCACTCAATTCCAATACATTATGTCATTTCTTCATCAAATAATATTGAACTAAATCTGCATAGGTGTTATGAGTGATGACTTTGTTTCTCATAAAACTATGTCATAAGATTCATAAGAGGGAAGACATTTTTTGTCTGTTTTGTTCATTGATATATTTTGGGCTTTAGCAGTGTTGTTTCCATGTAGTTAAAAAAAAATCAATGAAATTCATTGTATAAAATTGAAGAGTTAATGTAGTGAAAATACATTTAACCACAGTGCCCCCATAGTTTAGTGTCACTAAAATGGTTATTTTAGAATAAGACACACTGTTTCAAAGGATGCCTCAGCCATTTGTTAGAAATCTTCAAGTAACTAAAAGTCCTGCTAAAATTCATTCTCTTTCATATAATTCTAACAATATTTTCAGGACTGTGGTGAGGCCATAGAATGCCTGTATTTTTAATATTTTATTTATTATTTTTATTTTATGTGTATGAGTGTATTGGCTGCATGTATGTGAGTACACCTGTGTTGTATAATGCCATGGAGGTCAGAAGAGGGCTTCAGATTCCTCTTGAACTGGAGTACTCACCACGTGGATGCTGGGAATCAAACCCAGGTCCTCTGCAAGAGCAGTCAGTGCTCTTAACCACTGAGCCATCTCTCCAACCAGGAGGCCTGGGTTTTTTAAATCCACACGTAACTCTTGGTTTTATCGTATTTGGTGATGTTATACACTACCTACATTATGTAAGACCTGAAGAGAATGACTAAGTCACATCATGAAAACAATGAAAGCAAACAAGCAATGTCACCATAAATGCTTCCAATCACTTCCTATATATTATCTTTATTTCTTCCTGACAGTCTCTGTTTCCTATGTGAAGTGATGGTCTTTCCACACTTAATTAAACATAGCAATTATTACCAAAAAGCTCAGTTATCAAAGGGTAAATATTCTAAAGTCTACTCAGAGTATTTCCCTATAAGTACTCAGGTATCGTAGGAAGGAACTCCGTAGTTAGAATTGTATTAGTTTAGTTATGTTAGTTAAAGATGATAAAATCATTAAAATTATACGAAATTATTTTTTTCATATTTTATTTATTATTTTTATTTTATGTGTATGTGTGTATTGCCTGCATGTAGTAAGAGCACCTGTGTCTTGCAGTGCCCATGGAGAACAGATAGGACTGTCAGATCCCCTCGAACTGGAGTTAGGGACAGTTGTTAGCTACTATGTGGGTGCTGGGATTTGAATCTGGGTCTTCTTCAAGAACAACCAATGTTCTTAACTGCTGAGCCATCTCTCCAGGCCCCAAGTTTTTTAAATTATCATTTTTCCATGACACCAAGTAAAAATTATTGAGTGTTTATTTCTTGTTTGGACTGTTAACTTTTGAGATTAAACTTTAAATCTTATTCTTGCCAAATATATAAGGGTTTTATTTTTCATAATGCAATTTTATTTTCCTGATATGTTAATATATTAAAAATTGAGTGTTATTAGGTAATTAACTTTTATTTTTATTTAAATATATCTGTAGTTAACTCTTAGATTCTTTTTAAATAGACAAATATATAAAGTCAAATTGATATCATCTGGATGGTCCATAAACAACTCAAAGTGAAGACAAATTAAATTGAATTGTCTATCACCTCCCTCAAATTCAATAGCAAGCTTACTACTCATCCTTTATAGTTGGGCTTGCTTAACAAATTAGACAATTACTAATAGTTTATTTTATGTTGATATAGTTAAATACCTAAAAGTATGTGGTCTATAAGGAACAGACATTTAATTAGCTTACCAATTTGAAGGCTGGGAAGTTTAAGAACAGCATCTTTTCAGGACCTTATCTCCATAATGCTACAAGATAGGACATCATATGAGGAGACACATCCAGTATGAAAGAGAAAGCTCACTTTTATAAGAAGGTTGGTTCTTCAGTTTTCCACTAATCCATTTAATTCTGAGTAAACTAATCTGTTCAGGTGTGAAAAATACCCGTGACTTAGGCCCCACATCTAAATTCCATTAAGGTATAATTTTTGACTATTAAATTTCTAACATATAATTTTAAGGTACATATTTAAAACTCAGAATCTACTAAAAGCCAAAATTTGATTCACTCTGACTTCATCGATTATTGTCTGAATTCCTGGAAAAACTAATCTACTCATATGCAGATATGAACATTTCCTACAGATTATGAACCATAACAGCTTCCTGTTATAGATAAACATTATATCCTAACTTTCAGCAAACTTAAAGTATTAAAAAAAACAACTTAAAAATCAATAAATTTTTTATTTTCCAATAACAGATTTTTCAAGAATGAAATTAGAAGAAGTGTCCCATTCATGATAGCTTCAAAAAGTATAGAGAAATATATCTAATTAAAGAGGTAAAAAATTTCTGCTGTGAAAAGTTTAAGACACTTAAAGAAGTTATTAAATATTATGCTAGAGGACGGAAAGGTGTTTCATGCCCATAGATTGGCTGAATATTAGTAATCTACAGATTTAATGTTATCATAAAAATCCCAATGACATTCTTCACAGAACTAGAAAAAAATAATTCATAAATTCATACAGAAACACAAAATATCCCAAATTGCCAGAGTTCCTAAACGTAAAGAACAATTCAGGCATTATCACAATGGTTGACTCAAACTATAGCCACTACACAGCCATAATGACAAAGACATTATGATGATAGAACACAAATAAATATGTGGAGCAAAGGAGTATATAAAAGTACCCAGAAATAATCCCACACAGTTATGGCCTCATGATATTTGGAAGGGATTCAAAAGTATACACACGAATAGAAAGACAGCCTCTTCAACACATGGTGCTAGAAAGGCAGAACCATTAATGCAAAAGAACCATTAGATCCATATCTCTCACTCTGGACAGATATAAATTCAAAATGTATTAGACTTCATTATAAGCCCAAAAGGCTGAAATTGTAAAGTAGACACAAGGGAATGCTTCACCATACAGGAATATTCAAAACTTTTCCTCAAAGTGTCTTAAGAGCACAAGAAATGATCCCCTGTAACTAACAAATGAAGTTATATGAAATTATTATCCTTCTGATAAACAAATCATCAGGGGAAATTGAAAGTAAAGCACACAGATTAGGAGAAAAGCTTTATCCGACTATACGTCGTACAGATGATTAATATCTGCAGTATATGAAGAACCGCAAGTTAAAAGCTAATAAATGAATCTTCTGGTGAATAAAGGGTTAATTCTAAACAGATAGTTCTCAATAGAAGAAACACAAATGGTCAATGGATATTTATAAAATGTTCGTCAGCTTTATCCATTAAACAAAAATGAAAAGTGATTTGAGAAGCCATCTCATCAAAGTTAGAATTGCTAAAGCTAAGAAGGTAGAATAAATCAAAAGCTGGGGAGAATGTAAGGAAAGTTTGCTCATATTCACTCTTGTGGTAGTATAATTCAGTACAGTCATGGTGGAAATCAATATGGGGGTTCTCAGAGAAAAACTAAATTTAAGGATATGACCGAACTATACAACTCTAAATACATGCAGAAGGGATTCTAAGTTCTTCCACGAAAATATTTGCACAGCCATGTTTATTGCAATGCTATGCACAATAGCCTGGAAATGAAAAAAAATAAAGGCTGTGTGTTTGTCAACATATCAATAGGTAATGAAAATTATATATAGATAGATAGATAGATATAGACAATGAATTTATTTCAGCTACAAATAAATGAATGACAGTTATAGCAAAATGAGTGGAATTATAACTTGTTATAATAGGCAAAGTAAGTATCAGAAAGACAAATATCATCTTTTTTCACCAATGCAGATATTGGATTTTAATTTTTATATATGTGTACACACAAGTGGGGAGGAGTTGTAAGGAAACTAAAAAGGAAGGTGTGAGATGGGAAAACAGAAGGCTCGTGGTGCTGAAAGGAGAAAAAGTGGATACTAGAATCCATGTGAAATGAAAACAGCAGAGGGCAGTTTTAGGTGAACTAAAAGGACAAGCAGGAAGGGCGGGAAGATGAGAGAGAGACTTGCATAAGAGAACAAACAAGTATCGTAATGAAATCATTTACCCTGAATGCTAATTCTGTAGGTTGACCACATGCATGGAATTTACCTACACCCAGGTGTAGCAGAAATTGAACTCCATGGACTTTAAAAGAAGTAAAGAGGACTTGAAGATGGGAGTGGGTACAGAGATGGGGTGGATCTGAGATGAGAAGGGGAAGGGGGTGAATATGATAGCAATTTACTATATGAAACTCTCAATTAATAAAAATGTTTTTTTTCCAAAGGAAAAAAAATATAATCATACCCCTAAATACTTGGGTAAGTTCTCAGCCATCTCTTCCTGCAGCCCCAGCTGTAAGACTATTTTCTGCAACAGATCTGCTAAAATATTCCAAGTTAATTCAATCAAATTCATTGGTGATAGTCTTAGGTTAGTATTGGATACCTGACCCAACACGGTGTTCAAATATAAAGTGAATAAGTTCAAGTTTTAAATTATCAAGTGAATATTGGCTTTCTTGTAGCAGACTTTTATCTTGCTGTGGGTTTTCTAATGAGCTGTTCACCTCAAGAAACTTTGTGTTGAGGCAGACCGAGGTGGTGTTCCCTTTACTGTAACAATTATTCCAAATGACAGTAATGTCAATAAAACACTAAATGTAAAGCCCTGAAAAATGAAAAATAAAACATTTATATACTAGTTCTGAAGGTCATGCATATGCAAATGAATCAATAAGTAATTTAATTTCAGATGGTGAGAATTCCTAAAAGAATGTTCTGATAGATTATGAAGACAGGACTGGTGAGGAGTCACTGAGAATGTCCTGTCAGAGAAGTGCTGTGAAATGTTCCTTCTAAGTTAAAATTCAGATCTTAAGGAAGGAATGGGGAGAACTAAGGTACATGCACACATATGGACATAATCATGGAACAGAAAGAAAATACTGATAGTTTGAGTGAGAGTGCATTAGAGTAAGCCTGATAAGTAAGCAAAGATGAGATGAACTGAAGGTTTTGCAAATAATGTTAAGAACCTGGCATTTATTTTCAGTGTGTGGGCAAAATATTATAGGAGCACACATTTTACTAAATCCATCCAAGTTATTTCATGTATCTTGAACCCATTTTCCCTTTATTTCAACCTCATAACTAGCAATTCCTTCAGTTTAGAACATGCTTCAATAAGCTTTATCCAGACCCAGTTCATCCAGTCCTGTTTCTACAACAACTTGTTACTCGGTCAAATACAATCAATGATTGAAGAAGGAAAGTAAAATAAAGATGATGAAAGAGAAGACAGGAAAGCCAGGAATTCTTCTTGTGTTTTTCACTGTCATAATGTATATATATAGATTCTTTAAGTGTTGAAATATTGTTTTCTATATAATTTTTCTCCTCATCATCATGCCTCCCATGATCTGTATGCTCTAGATTTACTGAGGATTTTCAGATTCATCATTCTTTTAATTTGCATCTTTACTTTCTTTGCTGGCATAGTATTAATTAGTTTTCAGAGATCATACTTATTCTTTGAATTTTGATATATTTTGCATGCACTTTGATAAATGACTTATTAGATCAGGTTTGTCTTCTCATAACAACCAACTAGTCATTACAGTCACAGTAGAGTCAGATTATTCTGCAGTTGTTTCTTGTTATTTTAGTTCATTATCTTATTCAGACCTTAAGGAAAGATTGCATTGTTGTCATTGGTGGGTGAATAAGGTTTACCATAGTGCTTAGTATATGGAAGATGTCAAGTTACAGTCAGTTTATCGCACACAATTATTGTCCTGTGTACTTACTCTCAAATTCTAGACAGACAGGACAAGAACAATGGTATACTTTCCTAATTTGCTTTGTATCATTTTAGTATTTGCATAAACTTTCTTCAAAAAGAAAATAAGGTACAGATACATCTGGGTTTCAATTTTGATGATTATTTAATTATCTGTATAAAGAAATCTCTTAGCCCATCAAGGTTTTCATAATAAAAATCTTGGGCTGGATATTCTCTAGACAATAAAAAAATATTTCTTGCTGTTCTGCAGGCTGCAAGGTCTGAAGTGGAGGTACCCACAGAGTTTGTGTATGTTCGTGGTCAATTGTTTGTTTCCTACATGACATCACTTTCTATGCTCTCATGTGACAGAAAGGATGGAAACAGAAAGTGGCTTCTCTGAGACATCCTTAAATCTCATTTGTTATGACACTATTCCCACTCACGTGGGTAGTGCTCTCACGACCTAATCATTTCCTCAAGTGCTTCATCATTTGCAGTGTCACATTAGGTCTTATGTTTTAAAATCTGAATTTGCAGAAACACACAAACAGACCATAGTAAGGATAATTACTGAAATGCATCTTCTTGAATGTAATTCAAGGCAACTTGCATTGAATTGTTTTAGTGAATTAAATCAATTAGTATGCATATATAATTTATCATTTGACTACAAATTACAAAACTCAATTTTATGGCAGAATAGCTTCATATTTACAGAAATATTGGAATTCATTATTAACTACAGTGCATGATTTATGCAGATTTCTTCAACTTGGACCTAATGCTGATACCTGCTCAAAGATCCAAGTTGGGCTGCCTCATTGAATTTAAGCCTTATGTTTCAAAACTAAGATTTCAATGACAGTTTCTCTGATTTGTCCTTCTTAACTATCTTGGAAATTTTGTAGAATGCTGGTAACCTTTTTTTTTATAAAAAAAATTCTCCATCATTCAGGACTGGAGAAACGGCTCAGCAGTAAAGAAAACTGGCTGATATTGCACAGGACCTGTGTTCAGTTCCCAGAGGCCACAAGATGTTAAGAACATGATTTGTTACTCCAGTCTTAGGGCATCCGGGGATCTGGCACCACCTTCTGCTTTCTGCAGGCATTGCACACACTTGGCGTACTTACAACCATGCAGGCTAAATACATACACACAAAGCTAAATACGTTTTTTTTTAATTCTTTCAATTTTCTTGACTCCTACTGTTACATCAGGATGAATACTCACAAATAAGGACTTGGTGCTAAGATCCACAAATTACAGAAAGCTTAGGTCATTTTTTTTTTTCTGAGTCTGTACTTCTTCACTTAACATAACAGTTCCTAGTTGCATCCATCTACCAACAAATGTCATGATTTCATGTTTCCTTTTAACTAACTTCATGAATTTAATTGAAGCCTTATGTTTCAAAACTAAGATTTCAATAACAGTTGCTCTGATTTGCCCTTTTTAATTTTCCTGGAAATTTTGTGAAATGCTGGTAACATTTCTTAATAAAAATTGACTTATCTTCACATAGGCAGAGCTGGTAAAAGAAAGGAGCCAGGGGCTCCTCCCAAGCCCATGTGACCCCTGAGGAACAGATCCTCAAACAACCTTAAGAGTAAAAGTAAATTGGTTTATCTGGGCCAACTTTATGGCCTTAAACACCCAAAAGCAAAGTATAACCAAAGATTAAAGTGGCCAATATAATGTCTTAAGAGTCCATATATATAGCTAAAGGCTATGTAACAAGCAACAATACCAGACAGGCGATACCTTCTAATGAACAGCAGGCCCCAGTCATATCCAAAGGAATATTGACAACTGATTACTGCTAGATGAGGAACAGCTGAACCTCCTAAACCAAGGACCTCTAGATAAGGTGACTAGATTCACCAGAAGGGCAGGTACTGGGGAATGGCTGGGGGTGCAGACAACACAGCAGACAGTAACAGGGATATCAGAGTATAAGGGCTCTTGTGGGGGGGAGGGAGGCTATGGGAGGGTGCTATCTGGGAAGTTGGTATAAAAAATAAATAAAATAAATTAAAAAAATTTATATTAAAAAATCTGCATAATTCAGGGCTGGAGAGATGTCTCAGCAGTTATCAAAACTGGCTGATATTGCAGAGGACAATGGATTAGAACTCCATTGTGTAAATGTACCACATTTTCATTATCCATTCATCATGAGGAACATTTAGATTGTTTCCATTCTTTAGCTATTCTGAAAAGAGAAGCAACACACATGGATGTTCAAGTATCTCTACAGTAGGAAAAGTACTTTGTGTATGGGCCAAGAAATGGTATAACTGAATCATTATGTTAGATTCATTTTTAGTTTTTAAAGACTTCACCTGTTTTCCACAGTGGTTACATGAGTTTGCATTCCCATCATCAGTGAATGAGTAGTCTCCTTTTTCCACATCTTGCCAACATTTGGTATGTTTTATTCTCTTAATCTTAGCCAGTCTGACTGGGGTAAGATAAAATTTCAAAGTGTTTTTGATTTTCAATTCCTTAATCACTAAGCATACTAACAATTTTTTAATATTTTAATTTTTAAAAATTTTATGTGTATTCGTGTATTGCCTGCATGTAAGTAAGTGCACCCATGTTGTGCACTGCCTGCAGAGGTCAGAAGAGGCTGTCGGATCCCTTAGGAATGGAGTTGCAGACAGTTGTTAGCTGCCATGTGGGTGTTGGGATTCAAACCTGGGTCTTTTGCAAGAACAACCAGTGTTCTTAACTGCTGAGTCATCTCTCCAACCCCTACATACTAACATTTTTTTAAGGTATTTCTTAGCCATTTGTATTTCTTTGTTTGAGAAATCTCTGATCAGTTCCTTGACCTAACCTTTTATTGGGTTGTTGTATTTTGTGTTTCTTTACTTTTTGAGTTCTTTGTATATTCTGGATATTAATCCTCTGTTGAATGTATAGCTGTCAAAGATTCTCTCTCATTCAGTGGGTTTCCATTTCACTTTCTTGGTTGTTTCTTTTTTCTGTACATAAGCATTTTAGTTTAATGAGGTCCCAGTTGTCAATTGTGGACAGTAATTTCTCAACAAGGACCATGGAGGTAAAGGTCCTCTATTGAAAGAAAGAGCCCAAAGAAAGGTCTAGTAGGAAACACATGTTACCAAGGGAAAATATGGGCTTATTCATCTGGGAATGGAGGAGGAAAAAATATAAAAAGAATCAGGGAAGAAATGGGGAAGAAGGAACTAAAGAGAAGCGTATAATAGGATACAGGAATTATTCATGGGAAAAATGGGAGTATTTTAACTGGGGATGGAGGAAGGAGGTTAGACAAGGAGAGAGGAAGGAGAGATTAATAAATATTAGATGGTGTGAAAAACCAGAGAGAGATATATTAGTTCAAAAATCTGCTAAAAATTACACATACAGTATCTGAATCTGAATGCATATGTATACCTGAAAGATATATGACAAGAAACATAATGCAATACAGGAGAAAACTCCCTGGGTCAGGGTAGTCCAAGAGACTCCCAAAATAAGGCAGGCCATTGCCATATCCTTGATTCCCTCCCAGAACTTGAAAGTAAGACCCTACTGATGAAGACAGGACCTCCTTCAGACACAGGACTTAGAGCAATGGACCTGGACCTGACCTGGAAATCATCTTCCTAAAGACAAATTCTCATAGTTCTAGAGGATACTATGCAAGTTGCTTAGGGAGAATGTTAACCAATGGTCCTGCCCATTTTAATGCCTAATTACCACAACAATGACTGTCACAACAAACTATAGCAGTGCAGTGGTGGCACTTTTATCTTGGGACTATTCAACAGTTTCTAATTGGACTTAAAGTCCTTCCAATGGAATGGAACTAATGAGTGATACTGTAAATATAGCCAAATACACATGACTGAGATGTCATAGATCCTATAGGAAACTGGATCTCTCTTCTATCCCTAGACAAGTATAATTTCTTACTGTATGATAAATATGGATCTTCATATTTAGACAAGTATACATTTACACTCATCAAACAGCTTCTTTCTTAAAAAGATAGAAGCTATTATACAGTTCTACAACTAGTCACGTACAAATAATAAGTTTCTGAGAGGTGCCAAGCCCTAAATGACATATCTTCAATGGAACCTCTACACCTAACACTCATGGAACAAGTGAAACAAGGGGTAGAGGGAATTCTAATGTATCTTTCAACTCTCACTAGTAAAGTTTCCTTATGCAACAGAAAGCAATGCTCACAGCAGTTCACAACCCATGATTCAGGGACCACAGCAGAACAGGGGGAAGAAAGATTGTAAGAGCGAGGGTTGGTGCGTGACAGTAAGAAAACAGACTCTTCCAGACCTCTAGGAAGTTGCTCTTATGAACATATAGTCATGGTGACAGCATGCACAAGATCTGTAAAAACTCAACCAGTCAAAATCCAGCATAGACCTGGGGAAATAGGCAGCAGGCCCCAACCTTAGCAAATGAACTATTGTCAACTGATTAATCTTGGGTACAGCAGAGTGGATATTCTTTAAGGGAGTGACTCTGAATAGGCAGACTAGTCTCCAGTGGATGAACGTGCAGAGAGGAACATCTGGGTACACAAACTTGACAGGACTTAATGTATAAGACATAGTGCAAGAAATATGATGGAGGCCTATGTGGTTGCAGATGGGGATGGGGTTAAGATATGATTAAGATGTATTTTATGAAATGCACAAAACAAGCAAAATTATGCAACAAAAAGTTCTCCATAATTAGAATTTATTTTATTTTCATAGGACTGGTTATGGATTGTGGAGAAGAAGGCTGCAAAGAGAAAATTCTATTCTCATTTAAAAAATAGAAAAGATGCTTTCAACCAACCTAATATATTGCTGATGGTGTTGATCTTGGTATCTACTGTATATATTAGTTAGAATGATTGCGCATGAGAAATTTCCTTATTGATGATATTTTTAAATCATTTTACAGATTTTTTTGGTTAGACCATCTAAAAGCTTTGTAAACAAATATGAATGCAAGCTGTGTCTTTTACTTGGCTATGCAGAATGATCTTATTTAGGAATACATTATCATACTTTCAATTAA
>NW_008338715.1:1432543-1439426 GCF_000622305.1 Nannospalax galili | reverse complement strand
AAAACACCTGTGAGGTTCACAAGAGAGCATTAGAGCATCTGGAACTGGAGTTAAGGATGATTGTGAGCTGACATGTGGGTGTTGGGTACTAAACCAGGGTCCTCTGCTAGAATAGTCAGTGCTCTGAATCACTGAACCATCATTCTAACCCCCATAAAATTGTCTTTAAAAAAGAATACTTGGTGTAGGAGAGACAGTTTAGCAGTAAAGAGCACACGTTGCTTTTCTAGAAGATCTGAGCATGGTTATTAGCAAACATGTCAGACAGCTCACAACCACCTCTAATCAGTTCCAAAGCAATGTGACATCCTCTGGCCTCTGAAGTCACTTGGATTCACATGTGCATACACACGTTTAAGAATAATTAAAAAAATAAAGCCTTCAAAGATGTATACTTACAGACTTCAAAATGTTTTTGAATATAAATGTATTGTGGAAATCTAGATAACCTATGTATCCTCAAAAATAACCACTCAGAATGCAATAGGATAGCTGGGACTATGGAGTTTTGGAAGGGAGAGATGGCTCCATTTCATATTTGGAACTGTTGTTTTAAACAGAATTTAGGACTTTTTATTTGCTTCTTTTGTAGGCTTGTATAAAGTTATCAGACATCAATTGACATTGCAAATTTTGGGGAAATTTTAATAGGTTGTATAACATTTGCTTTATATTTATTTGGTTATAAGACAAACTACTCTGTTCCATGTGACTTAGGTGTAGAAGTTCCACTGTAGATGTGTCATTTAGAGTTGGACATCTCACAGACATTTATTATTCATGTGTGACCAGTTGTGAAACTGTAATAGTCTCCATTTGTTGCAAATGATGCTTCTTTGATGGGTGGTGACTGACATTAGTTAGTAAATATAAAATTCCATATTTATCATATAGTAAGAAGCTACTTTTATCTATGGATACAGAGAGTACTAATGCATCTTTCAACTCTCATCAGCAAAGTTTCCTCATACAACAGATGGTGATAAACATAAGAGGTCACATCTGGCCAAAATCTGGAGAAAAAGAGACTACAGATTGTGGTTTCCTAGATAGGAAACCCTTCTGGGCTCAGGGACCATTGCAGAAGAGGGGGCAGAAAGATTCTAAGAGCCAGGGGAGGAGGTGCATGACCATAAGGAAACAGTGTCTTACATGGTCCTGGGACCTTGCTCATATGAACTTACAACAATGGTGACAGCATGCTCAAGACTCATGCAAACTCATCAGACAGAAACCAGCATGTAATTGTGGATACGGATAGGAGGCCACAACTTTGGCAAGGAAATCTGGGCAGCTGGTCACTACTTGATGAGGGAAATTTAATCTTCTTGAAGGAATGACACTAGACAAGCTGACCAGGCTTTAATGAATGAATTTGCACCATGGGATATATGGGTACACAAACTTGACCTCATAGGCCTTAAAATATATGACAAAATGAAGTCCTGTGAAGTCCTGAAGGCTATGGGGTGGTGTAGATAGGGAAGGGGACTAAATATGATTAAGATGTATGAAATTTAAAAATTTAATAAAATATGTTTTAAAATAACAAAACGTTTAAAAAATTATTTATTATTTTTATTTTATGTGTATGAGTGTATTGTCTGCATGTACGTGATTGCACCTGTGTCGTGCAATGCTGCGGTGGTCAGAAGATGGCTTCGGATTCCCCTGGAACTGGAGTTAAGGACGGTTCATAGCTGCCATGTGAGTGCTGGGAATAGAACCCAGGTTCTCTGCAAGAGCAGTCAGTGCTCTTAACTGCTGAGCCATCTCTTTGGGCCCTAGATCCCCATTCTTATCTAAAGTCCCTTTACTACTCCTTGGCCATTCCATGTAGATATTTATAAAGGACTATAGAGTCAAATTTGTGTCCCCATTTCCCTTAACTCCTTTGGTGTGGCTCCATCCACTGAGCCATCTTTCCAGCCCTGAAAAAAAAAAAAACATTTTTATAACATACTTAACATTTAGAATGTGTCAGTCTAACTTTCTCATTTTACACAAACCAGTAATCTGTTTTAAATGTTTAGTTCAGTAATTATACATCACCTCCCTCTTGTTGACCAGCAATGGGTGCTCTATTCCCTTGACTTAAACAGGCAAATTCCATGTCAACACAGAGCTTACAACAATGAAGAACTACTTAAGATTTATTATACCATGCTATCTCCAATAAGTAGCAATTCTGAAGCATAAAACAATTTAAATAAGCATTGTGCAATCTTTGCATAGAAATGATCATAAAATCTCATGTTTCATTGAAAGATTTTTTTCACTTCTGTAACGTTATGAGTAAACACAAACTTCAAAAAATTAAACAGTTGGAGACTGGAGAGATCGCTCAGAGGTTAAGAGCACTGAGTGATCTTGCAGAGGACCTGGGTTCTATTCCTAGCACCCACGTGGTGGTAACAACCATCTGTAACTCCAGTTTCAGGGAATACAATGTCCTCTGCTGACCTCTCTCTCCAGACATTGCACATCACGGGCTCATTTACATACATGCAGGCAATACATTCATACACACAAATTAATATATATTTTAAATTAAACATTTCCACATTGAAATTTACTTTGTTTGAAATCCAGAATTGCATCAGTCAGATGATTCATCTAACACAATTTCTCCCATCATAAGCCCAATTCCAGGAACTCAATGCCAGGACCCATGGAAAAGTAGAGGATAGAACCAGCTATGCCACATTGTCCTCTGACCTACACACATGTACTATACCGTGCATGCATATACACACATTGTGTACATGCTATAAGAAATAAAATTAGAATTAAAAACACAAAATACTATGATCTAAACTTTAAAAAACTAGATTGTGCTCCTTATCCTTCTTCCCTCCCCTGGAATATAAGCTCTTGTGACTAAATAACATGAAATTGAAAAACTATATTTAAAAAGTTTGGAAATTTGAAAACTTTCTAGGATGTAAATAAATGACTAAAACAACATAGTTCTATTTGTTTAATTTAGCATCCAATTCCAAAATTATAATTTATTGGATAAACCTAGTTAATAAATCCTGTACATTATTTCCTTATTTTAATTCAGAAGATCTCACAGTTTGGCTCTACTCTTAGATAAATATTTTGATTTGCAGGCTCCCATCAGAACTGGACTTCTTTTACTCACTTCCTTAAGCTACTAGATTAATAAAGTAAATGTCATTCTAAGTCATTTGTACTTGGCAAGGTAAAGTAAGTAGAAGAAAATATATTCCTTCTATCAAATACAGCTCTTATTACAAATATAAAATGATAGATCGCAGAAAATTGGAAGAATAAATATTTTAAAGTCCAATTTCAATTCATATAGTTTTATATCCACTTTGTTTGAATATATTTGAAAAAGTGTTGTTTGTATAGCTGTATCAATATTGTAAATCCTAAATCTTTTTCTAGAAATAATGTGAATTCTTTTTCAATTTTCAAGAAGGCCATTTGCAGACTAATTTTATTTTCAAACCTAAAATCCTTCAATACTTTCATCTGAATAAGCTATACATTTTATATTTATTTATATTTTTCAGTTATTTTTTTCAAACTTTAGTTTTAGAATCTAATGTAGATTTCGTTCATGGTAGTGAAGTTGTTCTCACTGTGACAATTATTATTTCCACTCATTCCAGCAATCAAGTAGAAAAAAATCCTATAAACTAAAAATAATTGGAAAATATTATTCACATGCATTTTTATTGTTGTTTGAGATAAACGAATTGAACTGTTAAACATACAGTGACTGTGCTGTAAAAAATTTTGAAGTTGGACAAAACCGTTAATAACTCAGTATAGTGACAGTATTTGTTCCAAAACAGTAAGAGTGATGAATGCCAGTGTGGCAGCACACCATTCCTTCACTGTGTGAGCTTTCCTTGCCCTTCTTCTCTTTTGTTACTTACTCTGCATAGATAGATCTGGCCTCTACATTAAAATTGGATCCTAGGATAGTGGGTAAAGCACTGGGGGTAAAGATTCTCTTGCTCAGACATTTCCTTCAAATTCAAAATCCCTTATTGAAGGCAGGAGAGAATCGCATAAGAACTGGAAGCAAATGCAATTCACAAGGCTTTGTGGGTCAGGAACTTCAGAAAGTTTCAAGATTTCTAAAGCCGCTCCCAAGGCCCTATAAGTAGTAACTTGCTGAGGTATTGGGGACTTTCCAGTTGCTAAGCTGCCTGAGGTGCAGAGAGCCCCACAGTACATCCTTAATTAGTTTTCACCTATTTTGCAGTGCTTTTGGTAATGCAGCTGCCATTGAATTATCCTTGCTCCAGTACATGACCTGTCACCTATGCTACTGTACGTAAGCCTAGTAAACTTAGTTCAGTAGGCTAGATTTCAATGGAATTGTCTCCCTGGTCTGCATCAGTGCTCTACCTAAAGTGAACTAATAATTGTTCAAGCCTTTCCAGGGAAAAGTCACACAACAGATTCTCATTCGTGTTTATTTTTACTTATTTAGGTATTTATCTACATATTTATTAATTTTTATTTTTTTCTGAGTTTTGCCCTAGCTAGCATAAGATTTTGTGTAGCTGAATCATTCTTGAAATTTTGAACATCCTACTTCCAACTCTGAATCCTTGGATTAGAGGTTTGCACTATCACACTCAGTTTATGAATCTACCATAACTGAATACTGGGATTTGTGCATGCCAAGCAGGCACATACCAACTGAGCTATACCCTGACCCATTTTAATCTATTTTAAAATTCAAGCAACAGAAATCTAGCAGACGTTTATTTGAAGAATTGAGGGACACAGTCTTGAAAAATCAAGAACTCAAGAATTAGAAAGAAGAAACCAATGATCAGCCATGAAGGTAGGTGAGAGACAGGCATGAACAGTGACGACCAAGCTCAGGCCATCTGTGTGGAAAGGCACTCAGAGTCACTACACTCACTTTGTAACTACAGCCAGCATCTAATTATCTGCTTACTGATCATCCATTTTGGAATAATGCATTTCTAGCTCAGGAGCTACTTTTCAGAGCATAATAATAAAATGAGTCCTCAGAATCAAAAGAACAGAGTCTAACAGGGATTAAATGTACTTTTATATAATAACATGCAAAGGAAAGGTTTAACCACAAAATATGATAGCAACAGATAATTTCTTAGAAATTACTTCTAATTCATGCTAGTAGGTAAAGGCACTGGGGGAAAAAGTTCTGTTGCTCAGACATTTCAGATGAGACGTGTTCCTCAATGGATCCTTCATAGAAAACCAGGCTTATATTCCCACTGTTATTAACTGACGACTTTGTAAAATAGTATAGGAGCAAGTTTGTAGTTTTAACATTATTAACAGAAATAAAATTGTTATGAGGAGTTTATAAATCAAAATACATATAGTCCCCAGCGTGGCATTTTAAAAATATATATTAAAGTAAAATCATGTGTTTATATAAAAAGAATAACATATATACTTCTTTATGAATTTGTAGATGAAATGATATCAGAAAATGCTAAAACCTAATATTGTTTTGAGAAAAGTTTGTGTCATTTATTATGTAGTAATTAATTGCCAATGCACTTTATTTTATAATTTCCAAGTACAGCGTACTATTTCATAGAACTAAGACAAGTCTGTAAATTTCTGAATGGGATTTTTCAGATGTAAAATGACTGCTTCAAAGATAGATACTTTTTTAGCCTTATAGAAAGTAGCATAAAATTTCATCATTTTGACAACTTATTCATCTCCAGCTTTATGTACTTTTCTTGCAAGAATAATTCTGTGCGATTGTTTTAGTAAATCACATTTGCTTTGCTAACCTGGAAGTGTGGTTGAGTTTTTGATGTGTATTTGAAAGAAAAGATGTCTGTTTTGGGGTGGTGTGGTGGCTGAGTGGATAAAGTGATTATTGTGGAGGTGCAAAGAGCTGAGCTTGGATCCGCTAGACTCAAACAAGAAGCCTGGTACAGCAGCATAACCCTGGGAAGGTGGAGCCGGTCATGGTGCAAGTGGATGGTGCTGGGGCTTGCAGGGCAACCAGTCTACCTCAGTCACCAAGCATCAAACTGAGGGAAGGAACCTACCTCAAAAACAGAAGATGGAGAAGCGATTGAGACCGGGATGATATCACAATGCCAATCTGTGACCTCCACATGCACATGCACAGGCAAATATGACTGTAAATACACCACACTGTCACACCGCCTCTCTCTCTCTCTCTCTCTCTCTCTCTCTCTCTCTCTCACTCACACACACACACACACACGCATATGAAGGGGAGTATGATATCTATTTTATGTGTTTGTATCAGTGAAGGTTTAGAAATATTAAGGAAAAAATCTACTTTAGGGAGATAACTGAGAGTCAGCCCAAAATTGTAATTCCAGCTATTCAAACTTGAATGCAGCCCAGAGCAGGTGTACTTGTTATTCAGACCAAGACTCTAGCAGAAATGACCTAATCCTCCTGCTGAGTGTGAAATGGTGAAGCACTCAGGGACCAGTTTAGAGATTTTAGCAGTTTATAGCTGAAAGTGGGTTAACATTTTTAAAAGTAACGAATAAATTATACCATTGCACATCCATGAAGACCTTGTAGAAAAGCTGTTTGCCTTTCTGTAACCACATTGAATGGCATAATCATTCTAAAACAATGGAAGGAATATGTTGCTGAAGTTGGGCATCATCAGAGCTAGCCAAATTCTGCAATAGACTTACAACCTTTCTCCATGCTTCATTCTTCTTAAGCCAGAATCAGATACACATTCTTTTTCTGAAAGAAATTTAATATGCTTCCCAAACCTCTTGCCTGGGAACCTACTTCCTTATAGTGAATTTAAATCCTTCAGGTGCCACTCAGTCTCTCACCATCTTATTTTTCCTTCCCTCCCTCCTCCCTCCCTCCTTCCCCC